>NC_045991.1:19185221-19227660 GCF_010909765.2 Amblyraja radiata
ATGTATATGAAAACGATGTTGAGTCGGGAGGCTTAATCTCAACAGAGCCCGGGCTGTAAGGACGCCGAAAGCATGAACTGTATTCGAACAGTTGATTTGAAACGCCAGCAGTTTGTGACATCCGTGAGGGGAAATCTGTTCTCTCTTTCCTCAGGTGCTATCAAACTGTTGTTCGCTGTCCTTGTCAATGACGGGGAAATATTCAGCTCATTGTAAAGTTCACGAGTGGTCAAACAATAACGGAATGTTTAGTGTCTAAAAATAACTGCTCAGATGTGTACACAAACTATCCACTGCTTCTTCTTTTTTTTTTTTGTTCTTTTTTTTTTGTTTTTAGAAGTACGGTAAATTACAATAACACACAACACATATATCTTAATACATTTTTTTTACCGCTTCATTTTTTTTTTTTTTTTAAAGCTTTAAGAAAAAGATAGAAGTAAGGAAAGTAAAGAAGGTGCGCAAGAGTTGTGAAGTGCAGGAGAGTGTTGGGAAAAGAAAGCCCCTTAGAAAAGAAGTTAGAGAAGGAAGTAAAGTAAGAAAGTAGACCCTAGAAAAGAAAGAAAAAGAAAGTAAGGACAATCGTTCTATTATAACATTAAACTCCGCAGAAAGACTACCAACCAAGTCTGTTTTTGTTGTTTTATCTCCCAATGCCAGGTCCTGATACCATTTATTTATTTATTTATTTTTAAAATTACTATTGCACCTCATGCTTGTAATAGGTCCATAAACGTAGACCACGTCTTTTGGAATTGGTTTGCTTTATCTGCTAAGAGGAATCTCATCTCTTCCAGATGTAATGTTTCAAACATATTTGATATCCACATTTTTATTGTTGTCTTCTTCTTCTTTATTATTCTTCTTCTTCTTGCGTATGTCGTGCACAGATTAAAGTTATAGGAAAACATGTTCTATTTGATCTTATTTGATTGTGCATGCCGGGTTGATTGCATTCGTCGAAACAGGGCGGATCGTGAAGGTTTCAATCTCCCCCCCAACACAAAATATCAACATTGTATCATTGCTTCTCCATATTGGCTTCTCACCACACGCGAGCCCCAAACCTGGTCGATTCAGTCGAATATACTTGGAATTATTTAATGTACCTGATGTGTCCTCACCTGCTGAGTTGTTCCAAGCTGCTGATTAACCGTTGACCTGAGGTCAGTCTTGACTTTGATAACTTGTCCTCGTTTTTAACGTTCAGTGATCCCGAGGGAGTTGGACGTAGCTTTGTTTTTAAAGATTTAATCTGTTCGATTGTTTTGAGATAATGTATTGATGTGAGGTGTGAGTCAAAAAATGTTCCTGCAAGAAGACGATTGAATACGTCCAGTTATTTTGTGTCTTAGTGGAACAACGCCATGGGCGGAAATCCCGGGGTACGGGGGAGGGGAGTGGGGTGGAGAGGACAGGTCAACTACATTTTTTGAGAGGTGGGGACGTCCAATTGAACCTCTGTCTTACCCGGATTACTAACCAGTCAGCGGAAAGGCAATACGTGTTTGCAATTGAGGTATTCACAGTGAACCGATTCATAATAAAAGGAGGAAAATCCGAGAAAAGTTACTTTGGCTGCAGTACGAAGTAACTAAGACGAGACACTAAGAATTATTGCAGCTAAATTTCACAAATACCACACTTCCATTCTGACTGGAAAGCACTGATGAGGGAGGGTGAGATGGCTATTCAAGAATGGTCTGAGAGCACTAAGACTATACCGAAGCATGGCAGAAGATCAGAGGACATTTTGAACAATCGGACGGTGGGAAAGAGAGTGGAACTGAACCGGACTGAATGCTAATGTACACCCATGGATTAGGATTTTATAACATGTATTTGTATTTGTAAAGTTATTGATTTTAATTGTTTTGATTTTCATATTGTCGTATATCAGGAAGCAAAATGGTAAATTGAAACCCCTGATATTTGTTCTGTAAGTGGGAAGAGTGGATAACAGGCATCAATTAGTTCAAGATGCGATATCGGAGGCTATTTTTCAATGTGGCTTAATTGGGCGCAGATAATTGCCAAGATAAGGATTTTTTTAAATTATAAGTATTATAAAAATTATAACATAGAATGTTATGACGATAATAAATAGATGTGTCAATTCATTTAGCCTTCAAAGCACTGTATTTAAAATGGCTAAAACCAATGCCGCCTGCTGAAACACCTTTTCTAAAACAATATGTGTATCCATCAATTCTCCCTACACGGATGTTGATATATATGGTATTTATTTGATAGATATATATAGATAGAGAGAGTACAGAGGAGATTTACTAGAATGTTGCCTGGGTTTCAACAACTAAGTTACATAGAAAGGTTGAATAAGTTAGGTCTTTATTCTCTGGAGCGCAGAAGGTTAAGGGGGGACTTGATAGAGGTCTTTAAAATGATGAGAGGGATATACAGAGTTGATGTGGACCAGCTTTTCCCTTTGAGAATAGGGAAGAGTCAAACAAGAGGACATGGCTTCAGAATTAAGGGACAGAAGTTTAGGGGTAACATGAGGTGGAACTTCTTTACTCAGAAAGTGGTAGCGGTGTGGAATGAGCTTCCAGTGGAAGTGGTGGCGGCAGGTTCGTTGGTATCATTTAAAAATAAATTGGATAGACATATGGATGAGAAGGGAATGGAGGGTTATGGTATGAGTGCAGGCAGGTGGGACTAAAGGTAAAAAGTTGTTCGGCACGGACTTGTAGGGCCGAGATGGCCTGTTTCCGTGCTGTAATTGTTATATGGTTATTATATGGTTATATGGAAGAGAGATTTTTCAAAACAACATGACATTTAATGTTAATGTTAACGTTGCGGAAAGACAAAGATGAAAGGCCACAGAGACATTGATCAATGATCATTTATTTCCACTACACAAATACTATTGTGTCACGAAAATATAAACGTGCTGTCAGTACTACTAATTATTGAAATACTTTGGGTTCTCTTGGAGTATTTCGCGGTTGCACTGAAAAAGGCCTTCAAATATCCGACTTGTTCCATGGAATCACCCCTGATCTACGATCTGTTTAATTTTGTGTCTGTGCCTATCTGAGTAAAGCCAACTATTGGGTACGAGTATAGCACAAAATAGCACAACATTCCCTCCTACATTTCTCATGGACATTCTCTCATCTGAACATGTTTAAGGCATGAGTGTGTGAAGAGACGGCTCCCGAGTTGGAGTGAGTACAACACCGGGGTAATCCCGTTCAACAAATAGACGCAGCGGCTGACCGCTCCCCCACGTGGCTGCCGCGGGAAACAACAGCTCATCGTCGGCAGTGGCTGTATCAGCGAGTGGACCTGCTGCGCTGTTGACTCGTTGATCCGTGTGTTTCTGGTATTTCATGGCCGTCCGAGGGGGGGGAGGGATGCGGTGGGTGCGACCGCACCCCCCCCCTTTTTTCCCCAGAGTAAGAAAAAATCCCGAGGGGAAAAATGAAAATCGGAAAATAAATCTGACTCGCGGGACAAGGGAATGCCCATTTCTCCGGCCCCCCGGGGGTGGGGGGTGTGGTGTCTGCCCGCCCGGTCCAGCGTCTCCATCCGCGGCGTTGGAGCCTCACCAACGGCTTGCCTGGCGACCGGGAGACCGTCGTCCCGTCGCCGGGCGGGTGTGGCTGAATCTGAACCTGGCGGCTGTAACCCCAACAACAGACGCCGCTGCGGCGGGGCCGCTCCCCTCGCCGCCCCCCGCCGCCGGGACCCAAGCCATCTTCCCCCTACGCCATCCCCGCTGGGCCATCGCCACCCCCGCAGGAACCACGCCATCCCCGCTGGCCCAAGCAAACCCCGCTGGGCCCAAGCCACCACCGCTATGCCCACACCACCCCTGCTGGGCCCACGCCACCCCCGCTGATCCCCGCTGGGCCCATGCCACCCCCGCTGATCCCCGCTGGGCCCACGACATCCCGCTGGGCCCACGTCACCCCCGCTGTGCCCACACCCCCGTTTGGGCTCACACCACTCCCGCTGATACCCGCTGGCCCCACGCCACCCCCGCTGGACCCACACCACCCACACCACCCACACTGGGCACACGCCACCCCCATTGGGCCCACGCCACCCCCGCTGGGCCCACACCACTCCGACGACCCCCACTGGGCCCACGCCACCTCCCGCTGGGCCCATGCCACCTTTATCTTCGCCCCCCCCCAAGTCAGAAAGAAGGGGTTGTGGGAGACAGAGAGATGGGGGGGGAGGGAGGGGAGAGAGAGATGGGCAGGGAAGAGGGAAAGGGTGATTATCTTTAATGAGATTTAAAATTATGGTAGGTTTAAGAGCTATTATATATTCTCTTCCATATGAATAATTTTAAACAATATCAAATAATATCAAACAATTGGAACTGCTTTCTTTTCCTTGATAATAATACTGAAAAATATAAATTCCATAGGTTGTAACATAAATATACATTTTTATGGGATCATTATATTCAGATGTAACATTTCCATTTTGAGATGGGAGGGGGGGAGGGGTGTCAAATATGCGTCAAGCCGATAGCCTAAGCGTTAAAGAGTTAAAATATAGCCTAATCGATAAAGAGCTTAGAAGTGGAATCGGACTGCCAAGGAAAGGTATTCATAGAAGTTGACGATCAAGTTCTCAGCTAGTGACTCTTCTTCAGTTTGGAAGGGCATGCAAGAAATCACCAGCTATAAGAGGAAATCCCCTCGCTCTTTGGATAATTGTCAGCTGACGAACTACCTGAATGAGTTTTACTGCAGGTTTGAAAATCAGAAACGTAACCCTGTTCCCCCCTCCCCAACAAACACAGCCAGACCCCAGTCTGCAAAGAATGGACCCTGCAACTTCGCCTTCCCTTTCACCACTACACACTCATTTAAGGCAAGCATCCAGTAGTGAAAAGAGTGGACCCTTTCCCACCCCCACCAACACTGAATACCCAAATACTAATTTTAACCAGTGCCTGCAAAGATGCACTGTCCCTGCCTGCTTCAAAGTCTCCACTATTGTCCCTGTACTCAAAAAGGTAAGGATTACTGGTCTTAAGAACCACAGGCTTGTCGCACTGACCCATGTATTCATGGAGACCGTTGAAAGGCTTGTGCTGGACAAGCTGAAAAATATCACAATCCCTCTGCTGGACCCTGTGCATTTTGCATATTGGGCCAATAGATCTGTGGATGATGCAGTCAATCTGGGCTACACTTCATCCTCCAGCACCTAGACCTGCAGGGGGACCTAAGCGAGGATTTTGTTTGTTGATTTTAGCTCTGCGCTCCAAACCTTCTGAGTTGACTGTGCCTGAACCCATCTGTCGGTGGATCACCCGCTTTCTGACAGACAGGAAGCAGCATGTGAGACGGGAAAGTATATCTCGGACCCGCAAACCATCAGCATAGGAACACCGCAAGATGCGTACTCTCCCCTCTCCTCTACTCTCGCCACACCAATGACTGCACCTCCACAGACACATCTGTCAAGCTTCTCAAGTTTGCGGATGACACAACACTGATTGGACTGATCCAGGATGGGGATCTCTGTACTATTTTCAGTTTGACATCTTTCCTATAACATGGTGCCCAGAACTGAACACAATATTCTAAATACGGTCTCACCAACATCTTATACAACTGCAACATGACCGCACAACTTCTATACTCAATACTCTGACTGATGAAGGCCAAAGTGCCAAAATACTTTTTGACCACCTGATATACCTGCGACACGACCTTCAAGGAACCATGCAACCATCGACTATTCTTCTGACCACCTGGCTCATTGATCCAGATCCTGCTGCAATCTTTCTCAACCATCCTCACTATCTGCAAAACCATTCACTTCTGGATCATCAGCAAACTTGCTAATCTTGCCCAGTTCTGTGACGTTTCACAGAGTGCTGGAGTAATTCAGCGGGTCAGGCTGAGTATAGAAGTTGGGAGGTCATGTTACAGTTGCATAAGAAGTTGGTGAGGCTGCATTCAGAGTATTGTATTCAGTTCTGGCACCATGTTATAGGAAATATGTCATCAAACTGGAAAATGTACAGTGAAGATTCACGAGGATGTTGCCAGGACTAGAGGGCCAGAGCTATAGGGAGAGGTTGAGTAGGCTGGGACTCTATTTCATGGAGCACAGGAGGATGAGGGATGATCTAATTGAGGTGTATAAAATCATGATTTGAATAGATATGGTTGAGTCTTTTGCCCAGATAAGTGAATAGTGGAGCAGAGGACATAGGTTGAAGGTGAAGGGCAAAAGATTTAATCTGTGGGGTATGTTTTTCACACAAAGGGTGGTAGGTGTATGGAACAAGCTGCCAGATGAGGTAGTTGAGGCTGGGACTATCGCAACATATAAGAAACATTTAGACAGGTACAAGGATAGGACAGGTTCGGAGGGATATGGATCAAACGTGGGCAGGTGGGACTAGTGCAGATGGGACTTGCTGGGCCGAAGGGCCTGTTTACAAACTGTATCACTCTAAGACTCTATCTATCTTTCCCACTCAAACACATTCTCCTGCCTTCTCCTCATTTCCTCTGACACCCGAATCAATCAAGAATATATCAATCTCCTCCTGAAAAATGTCAATTGACTGGACCTCCACAGCTGTCTGTGGCAATGAATTCCACAGTTCACCACCCTCTGACTTAAGACATTTCTGCTCATCTCCTTCCTAAAGGAATGTCTTTTAATTCTGAGCCTGTGGCCACTGGTCCTAGACTCTCCCACTAGTGGATATATTCTCTCCAAATCCACTCCATCCAGGTTTTTACCAGGCTGGGACAGACGGCAACAGCTTCACACCGTGTCCCAAAGCTTGTGTCCTGTCCCGCATCACCAAAGGCAGCAGGGACGTTATACGAGAGGGCAAACACTGTAACAAAGTAGCTCACAATGGTTTAGGTAACATTCACTCTCCCCACTCGTTTCCTATGTTCCTTCCACCCATAAACCTCTCTCTGCCTTTACATTTCACTCCTCTTTCAAATCTGCTCTAGTTATCTACATGCATTTTGCGTCTTCATTTTTTAGTCATAGAATGATGCAGTTTGGAAACAGGCCCTTCAGCCCAACTTGCCCACACCGACCGACATGTCCAATCTAAACTACACTCACATGCGTTTGGGCCACATCCATCTAAATCTGTGCTATCCATGTACGTGTCCAAATGTCTCTTAAACATTAAGATAGTCCCAGTCTTAACAACCTCCTCTGGCAGCTCGTTATTACGCCCTTTGTGTGAAAAAGCTACCTCTCAGATTGCTGTTAATTTCTGAAATTTGGTCATAAATTTGGTGAAAAAATGCTCCAGAACAAGGCTCAGAATGCAGCAGAAAGCATCTAAAACCCCTGAACGTCTGGACCCTGGCATCGAGGGACTTCACACTTGGCGCTCGTGATGTGCGCAGCGCGCCCATTATTTCACATTGAGTTTTTTGTAATCCTGACATGCCACCCCCCTTTTTGAAAAGCTTCGTACGGGCCTGCACAACCATCTTTACTATCTGCAAAACCATTCACTTTTGTATCATCAACAAACTTGCTAATCTTGCTCTGTATGTTCTCATCCAAATCATAGATGTAGATGACTAACAGTAACGGGCCCAGCACTGAACCCTGAGGCACACCACTGTTCACAGGCATCCAGTCTGATAAGAAACCTTCCACCATCATTCTCTGCTTCCTTCCATGGAGCCAATTTGCTATCCATTCAGCTGTCTCTCCTTGGATCCCATGCGATCTAACCTTCCAGAGCAGCCTACCATGCGGCACCTTATCGAACGCCTTACTGAATTCAATAGACAACAGGTACAGGAGTAGAGGCCATTCGTCGATTCGAGCCAGCACCGCCATTCAATGTCATCATGGCTGATCATCCCCTATCAGGACCCCGTTCCTGCCTTCGCCCCATATCCCCTGACTCCGCTATTTTAAGAGCCTTGTCTAGCACTCTCTTGAAAGCATCCAGAGAAATGGCCTCCATCGCCCTCTGAGGCAGATAATTCCACAGACTCACAACTCTGTAAGAAAAAGTGTTTCCTCGTCTTCGTTCTAAATGGCCGACCCCTCATTCTTAAACTGTGGCCCCTGGTTCAGGACTTCCCCCACATCGGGAACATGTTTCCTGCCTCTAGCGTGTCCAAACCCTTAACAATCGTATACGTTTCAATGAGATTTCCTCTCATCCTTCTAAACACCAGAGTGTACAAGCCCAGCTGCTCCATTCTCTCAGCATATGACAGTCCCGCCATCCCGGGAATTAACCTGGTGAACCTACCCTGGGCTCCCTCAATATCAAGAATGTCCTTCCTCAAATTATGGGACGAAAACTGCACACAATACTCCAGGTGTGGTCTCACCAGGGCCCTGTACAACTGCAGAAGGACCTCTTTGTTCGAAAACTCAATTCCTCTTGTTATGAAGGCGAACAGGCCAAAACTGCACACAATACACCAGGTGTCGTCTCACCGGGGCCCTATACAACTGCAGAAGGACCTCTTTGCTCTTATATTCGATTCCTCTTGTCATAAAGTTCATGTACACGACACCCACAGCTCTGCTTTAATCAACCTTTTTGCTCACGTCTTCGAAAAAAAAGTCTGATTTGTAAGATACGACCTCCAACGTACAAAACCATGCTGACAGTCCCTTATCATCCCTTGCCCACCCAAATGCCTGTAAATTCACCAAGACAAATTAATTGTATGTGTTTACTTGGCCAATGAACTCATTAATTAATTCATTAATTAATTAATTCATTCATTCATTCATTCATTCATTCATTCATTCATTCATTCATTCATTCATTCATTCATTCATTCATTCATTCATTCATTCATTCATATCCTACCCCATAGAATACTCTCCAGCAATTTACCAATTACAGATGTAAACGTTACCGGCCTATAGTTCCCCGCATGTTCCTTGCAGCCCTTCTTGAAAATAGGCATTGCATTTGGAACCCAGTCCCAACGTGCTTCTTCTGACTGTCCAGGTAGACCCATTGTTTCAGCGTGTTCTTGCCCCCACTGAATTACTTTCCACATACCTGGATTCCATCATATCTCCCTGGTCCAATCACGTGCCCTTCGTCAATGTGTTTCCCACGGGCAAGTGGTATATTGCTGATTTTAGAAGAGGAAGGCCGCGGATCGATTAACATGTCTTCATCCACGGTTCGATGGTGGAGAAAGTCAACAACGTTATGGTCCTTGCCGTGAATATTTCTGAAGATCTGTCGTGGACCCAACAAATTGACTGTATGGTAAATAAAGTCAACCGACTTGACTGTGTTAGAGTCGAGCAGATAGGACATCCGTGTGGTGGTGAATGTTCTCCCGATCTTCTACAAGTCTAAGGTAGAGACCATATTGAACGGTTGCCACAGGGCCTGGTTCGGCACTTCGAAAGCCCAGGAACATAGGAGATTAAACAACGTGCTGGCCATCGACCTGTCCGATCCATCAACTATGTTTCTATATTCCTAAGAAAGCGAATGGTATGTTAGCATCGATAGCAAAAGGATTTGAGTAGAGCAGCAGGGAGGTTCTACGGCAATTGTACATGGTCTTGGTGAGACCACACCTGGAGTATTGCGTACAGTTTTGATCTCCTAATCTGAGGAAAGACATTATTGCCATAGAGGGAGTACCGAGAAGGTTCACCAGACGGATTCCTGGGATGTCAGGACTTTCATATGAAGAAAGAGTGAACACACTCGGCTTGTACTCGCTAGAATTTAGAAGATTCAGGGGGGGGGGGCTTATAGAAACGTACAACATTCTTAAGGGGTTGGATAGGCTAGATGCAGGAAGATTGTTCCCGATGTTGAGGAAGTCCAGATCAAGGGGCCACACAGTTTAAGGATAAGGGTGAAGTCTTTTAGTACCGTGATGAGAACGTCATTTTTCACACATAGAGTGGTGAATCTGTGGAATTCTCTGCCACAGAAGGTAGTTGAGGCCACAGTCCATTGGCTATATTTAAGAGGGAGTTAGATGTGGCTCTTGTGGCTAAAGTGATTAGGGGGTATGGCGAGGAGGCAGGTACAGGATACTGAGTTGGATGATCATCCATGATCATATTGAATGGCGGTGCAGGTTCGAAGGGCTGAATGGCCTCTACTCCTGCACCTACTTTCTATGTATCTATGTTTCTATCTTTCAAGATGTCAGATTAAATGAATGAAGATTCCCGAAATGCACTCGACAATAGAAACGAATAAACTGAACATTGCGATTTCAGCGACTGCTCACGATTATCGAGATTGCGGAGAGATGGTGCGGATTCTACCAGGCCTGTAGATTGCTCCCTCCCCCGGCACTAACTGTCCACTAGACAGAACATAGAGACTGGATATCATCACCCATGATGACTGTTGCCCTTTCCGTGAGGGAGTGAGGCACTTTGTGCCCGGACACAAAAGAGTTAACAGTAGATGTTTGTTCAGTGAGTGTGTGTGATTAACGTCAGTCTACACGGAGCCCGGTTGTGTCATCCACCCACTGGAGATTTCCCAGTTCCCAATATAAACCATTCCTGTTGTTGCTGGGATATGAGAGTGTTTGTGAGATCATCCCGCCCGTCACCGCCAGTCAGACAGACAGACAGAGAGCAGCAGCTCCATCCACAGATGGAGAAAACCCATTGGGAATCTGTGGACAATAAAGTGGGATGTTAGATGGATGTTTCGGAATCCGGGTACATTAGAGAGTGAAGTGAATGTCACCGAGTGTAATCGGGGAACAGCGAGAGAGTGCGTGCGGTGTTACACAAATGGATCGGTCTGTGAAAACGGTACACTAGGAAGTTACCGCCATGGAGAAGGGAGTCTTCTCTTCGGCTGACAATGTTTTAAATCCTGGGAACGACTTAAGTTATCGAATCTTCGCTGCACTCAGAATTATACAGCCTGTCCTTTATCCCGTGCTAGCCCTTGTTGCTCTTCCAGGTAAGTCCCAGTCCAAATTCCCGCGCAATAGCAGGTGAGAAGCGGCAGTGACGGGATCCGGTATAAATGTCTGTAGCTCGGACAATCCATGACGTACGTGTCCCTTGAAGAAATCTTCGACATGGGTAATGTGTTGATGCTGCCTGTTTGTGGGGATCAGAGGTTTATCACTATGAAGTTTCATATGAAGAAAGACTGGTGAGACCACACCTGGAGTATTGCGTACAGTTTTGGTCTCCTAATCTGAGGAAATACATTCTTGCCGTAGAGGGAGTACAGAGAAGGTTCACCAGACTGATTCCTGGGATGGCAGGACTTTCATATGAAGAAAGACTGGATAGACTCGGCTTGTATTCGTTAGAATTTTGAAGAATGAGGGGGGATCTTATAGAAACTTACAAAATTCTTAAGGGGATGGACAGGCTAGATGCAGGAAGATTGTTCCCGATGTTGGGCAAGTCCAGAAAAAGGGGTCACACACAGTTTAAGTATAAGGGGGAAGTCTTTTAGGACCGAGATGAGAAAAACATTTTTTTTCACACACAGAGTGGTGAATCTGTGGAATTCTCTTCCTGCCTCAGAAGGTAGTTGAGGCCAGTTCATTGGCTATATTTAAGAGGGAGTTAGATGGGGCCCTTGTGGCTAAAGGGATCGGGGGTATGGAGAGAAGACAGTTACAGGATACTGGGTTGGATGATCAGCCATGATCATATTGAATAGCGGTGGGAGCAGGCTCGAAGGGACGAATGGCCTCAACTGCTGCACCTATTGTCTATGTTTCCATGTTTCTATATCCCTCCTCATCTCCTTCCTAAAGGAAAGCCCTTTTAATCGCGAGAATGTGACATCTGGCCTAGACTCTCCCACTAGTGGAAACATTCTCTGTGTAGACTTGTTTTCTAATGTTGTCCTAATGTCTTTGTTTATTAAATACGCGAGTTGGTTCTGCAACCCGCCCGCCTTGCAGAATTGATGTGTACATTCTGTGTGAGTATGTGTCACCCGCCTGTGTTTATGTCGGCGGTTTCAGTCTATATTTCTTACCATGCTGCTGTAAGCAAGATTGTCTAATGTACCATCACCTCCCTTGCACCGATGCAGATGGCAATAAAGTCCCTGAACTCCTTCCTTCGCTCACTTCCCTCGCTCGTTCATACCTACTCTGCTGTACAATCTTTGTTTCACTCACAGTGAAGCAAAGAGCTAAACTCCCATGGTGAAGCGAGTGAGAAATGGTCAGACACAGATCTGATTCTTTATCCCAACCCTCCTAACTGCAGTTTCTCATCTGTTTAGTAATCGAGCAGATGCAGAATAATGTATTACCTTCAGTAGTTACTACTAGACAGCCTCGTTACACAATCTTCTACAATCCCAGAACAGGATTGTGCATTTGATTTGCCCCTGGCCTCGATGAATCTGCCGAGTTTGTTTTGTCCGCTGGCTGTGTTTCATGTCTCTGTTTACTTCCCTCCCTCCTCACAGTGAACACGCTGACCATTGTGGTCCTGTCCCGGGGAAAGTGCGGTCTCTCCACTGGTGTCACACGCTACCTGATGGCCATGGCAACGGCCGATCTACTGGTCATTATTGTCGACCTGATAATGAGGCATATTCCCATTGCTTACGATGAAGCATTTCTGTTCCTGGGCTATGTCCCAGTGTGTAATATCCACGCCTTCTTCCTTTACGCCGTCACAGACTGTTCTGTCTGGTTCACCGTCACCTTCACATTTGATCGATTTGTGGCCATTTGTCGCCAGAAGCTGAAAACAAACTATTGCACCGAGAGAACAGCGGTTGTGGTTCTGGGGACAGTGACCGTGCTGAGCTGTTTAAAGAACATCTTCTGGTATTTTATGTTGCGCGGTGGGTACTTGCTATATAATAACCCCTTGTTTTGTTGGACAAGATCCGGTGTTTATGACTCACTGGCCTGGGGAATCGGGGAGTTTCTCCAGTATCTCATCACCCCCGTGATTCCATTTAACCTCATTGTTGTGTTCAACACTTTGACCATCAGATACGTGTTAGTGGCGAGCAGAGCCCGCAGGAGACTCCGGGGTCCCAGCAGTGGGGAGAGTGGCAGAGACCCGGAGATGCAGAACCGCAGGAAATCCCTCATTTTACTGCTGGTCATCTCGGGGAATTTCATCGTGTTGTGGGCGGTCTATGCGGTATATGTTGTGTGGTACAGACTGGTTGATTTAAATCCTGGCTGGGTCTATCCACACTACTTCATTGGCGAACTGGGCTACATGTTGCAGATGCTGAGCTGCTGCACAAACACGGCTCTTTACGCCCTCACTCAGACTAAGTTCAGGCAGCAGTTCAAACAATTGGTGAAATCGCCCGTTTCTCTGATTATAAAATGCACTCAGCGTCGCGGGGTTTAGGATTCCGTTCCCTCTCCATCCCATCTGCTCTTCCCCCCCCCCCCCCCCTCTCTCCCCAACACACTGAGGATCCTCAGTGACCTGGTCCACAGATGACTCTTGTGACCCTGGTGACCTCCGATTCCGCCACGAAGATCCACCCACCGAAGATCCACCAAAATGTTTTTCTCATCTCGGTCCTAAAAGACTTCCCTCTTATGCTTAAACTGCGACCCCTTGTTCTGGACTTCCCCATCATCGGTATACTGGACTCGCTGAATGTCCCTATCCAGCTATCTAGCAAGTTAAACAATTAATCCAATAAAGACCCGTAGACAAGAGATGTCGTTGATTCTTTACTGTATTCAACTGTGAAACTGTAACATACAAGCAGAAAGGGAAACTGCATATTTAGTAACGTTATACACTTGGTAAACAAACATAAACTATGATGCCACCACTAAATACAGTGCTGTTATGTAAGAAAACAGCCAGGGCACATGGAACATTCTTAACTGTGTTAATAATAGCAATCCTGCACAATAACGTATAAAGATGCTGTTACACAAACATAATCACTCACAGACAATGCGTCTAACAAACTGGTGCGATGGGATGGCAGCAAACCACGCACAGGAATTACAGTCCACACCATGAGGTGCTCTCCCTGCGTTGGGCCTCCTGGTCTATGACAACTTCCTGCCTAACAGGAAAGGTAACTCAAAGCTGTAGGTACCTGAACATCCAGCAGGTGGCATTAATACCTGTAAACAGAAAGTGGTCCAGCACACTCCCCGCCTGGGGTCTCCCAGACCCCATGCAAATTTCCCATTTAACCCTCAGAGTCCTCGGGAGACAGGAGGATGACCACTTCGGTGATTGGGCGGACGTAGAGCTTCTGGGACGGACCGTGATCCGGGATCAGCTGGGATGCCATCCGTGGGAACGAACCTCCACTGATGAGATGACGAAAACTGCTGGATGCGTTGGATACGGCTGTGGACGTATGTGTAAATCGCCTTGATCGGTTACAGATGTACCCCAGCACTACTTTGCTGTCCGTGTGGTAGATGATGTCGTCCATCTCCTTCACAATTGTCTCTGCGGTTTTGACAGGCAAGCCCGCTGCGCACGATTCTAGTCTTGGAATAGTGAGCTCTTGCTGGGTTGCCAGCTTTGCTTTGCCAAAGATGAAACCCACCTCCGTTATTCCGTCTTTGATGATGACCCTCAGATAGGCAACTGCGGCGATGGCCTTGCCTGATGCGTCTGAGAACAGACAAAGCTCCTGTTGTAGCATGCTCAACTTTGAGAATGTGGTGTAGGGCCGTGGAATCTGTCGCATCTGTAGATCCTGGAATGCGTCCCTCCACTTGGGTAGGTCTATGTGCGCCACCAAGACCTACATCGCCAACAACTACCCATCCCAGATCCACCTTCTGGACGTACTGGGCATTGTTGGGACCGTTAATTAGTTTCCTCACTTTATGCACCTGCAGAATAACTCTTCCCAATAGGAGCAGTATTTTGGCGTTTGGGTCCAGTGGAGGAATCGTGTTGGCAATGCATCTTAGATGGCTATGGTGACGCGCAGCATTGGGAGTGGGGATCTCGGCACGGAGGTTGGGCACTTGATTGCATTCTAGGAGTGGAGGAAGAGGGAGCAATGTCTTCTCGTCCACAGACTCCACCACGTAGCCGCAGGCTGTTCTACCTGCAGTCTGCTTGAGCCCGGCACATGTTCGCAGTGAATATGGCTTAAGATTTCCTTTGATATCAAAGATATTGAAAAACTCAGATGTTGCAAGAGGGCGGTTGCTCTGTTCATCTAAGATGGCGTACATCCTGCGTGCCTCTTGATGACGTCCTTCTGGATAGACTGAGATGAGGCATATCTTAGCGGACGCTCTCGCGCTGACCCCATCACCGCACATCTCTGTGCATGTGGAGGTGATCTCCTGGTTTACTGCTACCTCTTCCTCCCCGCCATGCTCAGATGCGGGGGGAGATGGCTCGGGCTTCCAGGGGGCTGGGCCTGGATGTAGAGCGGAGAGGTGTCTGTCACTGTTGCACTCGATACATTTCACTTCTGCTGTACAGTTCTTGGCGAAATTACTTGTGGAGGAGCAGCAGCGGAAACAAATGGAATGTTCCTTAAGGAAGTGTTTGCGGTCTTCCAGGCTCTTTTCTCTGAAGGCTCGGCACTTCTTTAATGGATGAATCTTGGCATGAATGGGACACAGCTTGGATGGGTCACTGGATTCCTGTGTCTCAAGAGTTGTTGATGCTTGTGTCCTGTGGACAGAGACGAGAGTTTTACCATGTCTCTCTATGTTTTCCCTCTGGATGATTGCTGGACAAGAGAGGCGAAGTTTGAAGCTGGGATCCGTTCTGGTTTTTGCCTCTGCACGGATAAAGTCAGCAAACACTTTAAATGGGGGAAAAGAGATGCGGTGGCGGCGTTTATAATTGGATCCAAATTCAGTCCACTTTTCCTGGATGTTATAAGGAAGCTTCTCAACAATCGGTGCAACTCCCCTGGAGGTATCAAGGTAAGACAACCCAGGTAAATACCCATCAACCTTTGCCGCTTGGATTTCTGACAGAAGGTCCCCGAGCTCACGTAGCTTGTATGGCTCTTTGATGGTGATCCTGGGAAAGTTCTCAAGCTTGGTAAAGAGGGCATGCTCAATAGACTCGGGTGAACCGTAAGTTTCTTCGAGCCTCTGCCAAGTCATCTTCAAACCTGCTGTTGGATTCCTCATGTTGACAGCCTTAATTCTTGTTGCCTGCTCCGAGGATTCTTTTCCAAGCCATTTTACCAAAAGATCGAGCTCCTCTCCGGGTGAAAGGCCCAGGCCTGCTATGGCGTTTTGGAAGGAGGATCTCCAAGCCCAGTAATTCTCAGGCTTGTCGTTAAAGGCCGTCAATCCTGTTGTAACGAGCTGGCTGCGGGCAAGGTATCTGGCGAGGTCCATGGTGGTGGGATTGGTATCGTTGGTGGCTTGAGGAGGGTTGATAGAGCCGCTGTGCAGAAAGGTTGCCGTTGGCTTTCTATCCTCCAATTTAGGCTCCACGTTTCCTTGCACATTACTGGGATTGTGATGCCTATGAAATGAACTGGCCAGATTAGATTTGGTCTGGTGAGCGGTCGGCAATGGACAAAATACTATGCTACCACTCTCGATATCATAATCAGTGACATGTTGGCTTGACTTTATGCTGGCTTGCTCTATGACGTAGTCCAGAGTACGCACGTGCTGGTTTTGAGGGTGAGCAGGGCTCGGTGATCTATTACGTGACTCTTGTTCTGCTAATAAACCTGCTTCTATGGTGTCGGCCTCTGCAATGGCTGCTTCCATCTCTTTTTCTTGCTGCAAGGCCTCTAAGGCCGCCTGCATCCGCACAGCCTCGACCTGGATCCGCGCAACCTCGACCTTCATATCTATCTCTCTCTGAGCGAATGCTGCTCTGGCTTCGGCTGCTTTTGCTTTAGCCCGTGCTTTAAGGGCGGCCATGCTGGCACTGGAACTGGCTGCAGAGCAGTAAGAACGACCGCTGAGAGACTTGGCTTCATTCTGTGAAGCATTGTCTTGGTTGCTTGTTGCCATGGCGTTGAGGTGTGGACGGACAATGTGATGATGTGAGCCACCCTGCAGTACAGCTTGTTGTGGTGCTGTCTTTTCACTATACTGGACTCGCTGGATGTCCCTATCCAGCTATCTAGCAAGTTAAACAATTAATCCAATAAAGACCCGTAGACACGAGATGTCATTGATTCTTTACTGTATTCAACTGTGAAACTGTAACATACAAGCAGAAAGGGAAACCGCATATTTAGTAACGTTATACACTTGGTATAGAAACATAAACTATAATGCCACCACTAAATACAGTGCTGTTATGTAAGAAACTAGCCAGGGCACATGAAACATTCTTAACTGTGTTAATAATAGCAATCCTGCACAATAATGTATAAAGATGCTGTTACACAAACATAATTACTCACAGACAATGCGTCTAACGAACTGGTGCCGTGGACTGGCAGTAAATTACAGTCTGGAATTACAGTCTACACCATGCGGTACTCTCCCTGGGCTGGGCTTCCTGGTTTATGACAACTTCCTGCCTAACAGGAAAGGTAACTCAAAGCTGTAGGAACCTGAACAACCAGCAGGTGGCATTAATACCTGTAAACAGAAAGTGGTCCAGCACAATACCTGAAAAAAAAAGGCCACACAATCCTGCCTCGCCAGGACCACAGAACCTCACCGCCTCTCCGGGCCTCTCCATCTCACCGGGCCTCACCAGCTCAATGGGACCACTGAACCTCTCCACCTCACTGCCGAACCTCTCCGCCTCACCGGAGCTCACCACCTCACCAGTACTCGCAACCTCACTGGGCCTGCTGAACCTCGTTGCTTCGCCGCCTCACCTGGGCCTGCTGAACCTCTCCGCCACACTGTACCTCGCCGCCTCACCTGGACTGCCAAAACTCTGCCTCACCGGGCCTTGCCGGCTCAATGGGACCACAAAGCCTCTCCGTCTCACTGCCGAACCACTTTGCCGCACCACCGGACTTTGCCACCCTACCTGGACCGCCGGTCCCCTTTGCCTTACTGGGCCTCACCGCCTCACCGGGCCTCGCCAGCTCAATGGGACCACCGAACCTCTCCGCCTCACCGCCAAACCTCTTTGCCTTACCAAGCCTCGCCACCTCATCAGGATCACCAAAACTCTCCGCCTCACTGCCAAACTTCTTTGCCGCTCCACCAGACTTTACCGCATCACCGGGCCTTGCCACTGCACCAAGACCGCTGATCCTCTCTGCCTTACCGGGCCTCGCCCCCTCACTGGGACAGCTGAACCTCTCCGCCTCATTGCCGAACCTTTTCGCTTCACTGTGCCTCTGCCTCAATGGGACTGATGATCCTCTCCGCCTCAATGTGGATAACTGTGAGGTTATCCACTTTGGTGGCAAAAACAGGAAAGTAGACTATTATCTGAATGGTAACCGATACAATGAGACCTGTGTGTCATGGTACACCAGTCATTGAAAGTAGGCATGCAGGTGCAGCAGGCAGTGAAGAAAGCGAATGGTATGTTAGCATTCATAGCAAAAGGATTTGGGTATAGAAGCAGGGAGGTTCTACTGCAGTTGTACAGGGTCTTGGTGAGACCACACCTGGAGTATTGCGTACAGTTTTCGTCTCCTAATCTGAGGAAGGACATTCGTGCCATAGAGGGAGTACAGAGAAGGTTCACCAGACTGATTGCTGGGATGTCAGGACTTTCATATGATGAAAGACTGGAATGACTCGGTTTATACTCACTAGAATTTAGAAGATTGAGGGGGGATCTTATAGAAACTTACAAAATTCTTAAGGGGATGGACAGGCTAGATGCAGGAAGATTGTTCCCGATGTTGGAGAAGTCCAGAACAAGTGGTCACAGTTTAAGGATAAGGGGGAAATCTTTTAGGACCGAGATGAGAAAAACATTTTTCACACAGAGAGTGGTGAATCTCCTGAATTCTCTGCCACAGAAGGTAGTTGAGGACAGTTCATTGGTTATATTTGAGAGGGAGTTAGATGTGGCCCTTGTGGCTAAAGGGATCAGTGGGGTATGGAGAGAAGGCAGGTACAGGATACTGAGTTGGATGATCAGCCATGATCATATTGAATGTCGGTGCAGAATCGAAGGGCCGAATGGCCTACTCCTGCACCTATTGTCTATGTTTCTATGTTTCTATTAAATGGGAGTAGCTGTTGGCGGGTTCGCTGATAGACGCTGTTGTCAATATTGACCAGGTACGAGCATGGCTCTGCGGTTGACCCCAGAATGACTCCGATGCGATGGTAACCTTGGAGTGACTGTAAACAGACAACCTGTCCCTTGTTGAGCGGTTGAAGCCGAGAGCTGGTTTTGTATTAATATATTCTTTCTATCTCGCGGCGACGTTGGAGCTGGGATTAGATCACTGACGGTGCACGAACTTGTGGTTCTAGTAGTTGCTTGGCCATAGGCAGGGTGGAGCGGGTTCACTGTGACATGAGTCATTCGGCCGAAGATCCCAGGAGAGGGTCGCGGACAATTCAGATTCAGATTCAGAGTCAATTTTAATTGTCATTGTCAGTGTACAGTACAGAGACAACGAAATGCATTTAGCATCTCCCTGGAAGAGCGACATAGCAAATGATTTGAATAAATAATAATAAGTGATAATAAGTGTCCGGGGGGTGGGGGGGTGATTGGCAGTCACCGAGGTACGTTGTTGAGTAGAGTGACAGCCGCCGGGAAGAAGCTGTTCCTGGACCTGCTGGTTCGGCAACGGAGAGACCTGTAGCGCCTCCCGGATGGTAGGAGGGTAAACAGTCCATGGTTGGGGTGAGAGCAGTCCTTGGCGATGCTGAGCGCCCTCCGCAGACAACGCTTGCTTTGGACAGACTCAATGGAGGGGAGCGAGGAACCGGTGATGCGTTGGGCAATTTTCACCACCCTCTGCAATGCCTTCCGGTCGGAGACAGAGCAGTTGCCATACCATACTGTGATGCAGTTGGTAAGGATGCTCTCGATGGTGCAGCGGTAGAAGTTCACCAGGATCTGAGGAGACAGATGGACCTTCTTCAGTCTCCTCAGGAAGAAGAGACGCTGGTGAGCCTTCTTGATCAGAGTTGAGGTATTGTGGGTCCAAGAGAGGTCATCGGAGATGTTGACTCCCAGGAACCTGAAGCTAGAAACACGTTCCACCTCCGTCCCGTTAATGTGGATGGGGGTGTGCGTGCCGCCCCTGGACTTCCTGAAGTCTACAATGAGCTCCTTGGTCTTCTTGGAGTTAAGGGCCAGGTTGTTGTCAGCGCACCATGCTGCTAAGTGCTGGACCTCCTCCCTGTAGGCCGACTCATCGTTGTTGCTGATGAGGCCAATCACCGTTGTATCATCTGCATACTTGATGATGGTGTTAGTACCATGTACAGGTGTGCAGTCATAGGTGAAGAGGGAGTAGAGGAGGGGGCTCAGCACACAGCCCTGTGGAACGCCGGTGTTCAGGGTGAGGGTTGAAGAGGTGTGCTTGTCTAACCTAACAGACTGGGGTCTGTTGGTTAGAAAGTCCAGTATCCAGTTGCAGAGGGAGGGGTCGATGCCCAGGTTACCGAGTTTGGTGATCAGTTTTGATGGTATAATGGTGTTGAATGCTGAGCTGTAATCGATGAACAGCATTCTTACGTAAGTGTCTCTGTTGTCGAGGTGGGAGAGGGCGGAGTGAAGTGCCGTTGAGATGGCATCCTCCATACTCCTGTTCTTGCGGTAGGCAAACTGATAGGGATCCAGTGTGGGGGGTAGGCAGCTTTTGAGGTGTGCCAGGACCAGCCTCTCGAAGCACTTGGTGATGATGGGGGTAAGTGCAACTGGGCGGAAGTCGTTGAGGCTTGCCGCAGTGGAGTGTTTTGGCACCGGCACGATGGAGGTGGTTTTAAGGCACGTGGGGACAACTGCTTGGGCAAGTGACAGGTTGAAGATGTCAGTTCAGACGTCTGTCAGCTGCGCAGCACAGGCCCTGAGCACGCGCCCGGGGATGCCGTCAGGGCCAGCAGCTTTACGTGCATTAGTCCTACTCAGTGCCACGAATACGTCGTAGGGGGTGAATGTGAGGGGTTGGTGATCGGCAGGTAGCACAGCCTTGATGGCTGTCTCTAGATTGTCCCTGTCGAAGCGGCCATAGAAGTGGTTAAGCTCCTCAAGGAAGGAGGCGTCGCTGGATGTGGGGGTGGTGTTGGAGGGTCTGTAGTCCGTGATGGCCTGGATGCCTTGCCACATGCGTCGGGGGTCGGAGTTGTTGTTGAAGTGCTCCTCAATCCTGAGCTTATGGCAGTGCTTGGCCTTCTTGATGCCCCTCTTCAGGTTAGCCCTGGCTGAACTGTAGGCTCGAGCATCGCCTGACCTGAAAGTGGTGTCCCGTGCTTTCAGCAGTAGCCTGACCTCGCTGTTCATCCATGGCTTCTGATTCGGGAATATGGTCACCTGTTTGAGGGAGGTGACACTATTGATGGTGGAGTTTATAAAGTCCAGAACAGAGGATGTGTAGGAATCAATGTCCGTGTGGGAATCAAGGGTGGCCTGGGCTGCAAACGCCTTCC
Organism: Amblyraja radiata; assembly: GCF_010909765.2. Classification (NCBI taxonomy): domain Eukaryota; kingdom Metazoa; phylum Chordata; class Chondrichthyes; order Rajiformes; family Rajidae; genus Amblyraja; species Amblyraja radiata. The sequence continues at coordinate 19,206,665 of NC_045991.1, forward strand.
AGTCAGTGTTTCCAAAACACTGCTGAAGTGTGAAGTCCGCTTCCTCTGACCAGACTTTAACTGTCCTCACAGTTGGTTTAACCCGTCTGATGAGTGGGGAGTACTTAGGGAGCAGGAACAATGAGACGTGATCAGACTGACCAAGGTGGGGGAGGGGGATGGCTTTGTAAGCTTCAGCCATGTTGGTGTAGACTTTGTCCAGTGTCTTGTCTACTCTAGTGGGGAAGGAGACATGTTGGTGGAATTTGGGGAGTACAGTCTTCAGGTTAGAGTGATTGAAGTCACCCGCAACAATGAAGGCTGCCTCGGGGTTGTGCGTCTGTTGATTGCTAATGGCAGTATGCAGCCCTTTCATTGCAAGCTTGGCATTAGCATCAGGAGGGATATAGGCTGCAGTCACAACAGTGGAGGTGAACTCTCTGGGCAGATAGAACGGTCTGCATCTAACCAAGAGGAACTCAAGGTTAGCTGAGCAGTGACTCTCGATGATGGTGGAGTCCGTGCACCATGCTTTATTTACATAAATGCACAGACCCCCACCTCTGGTCTTACCGGAGTCTGATGTCCTGTCCGCTCGGAGTAAATGACGCCCCGATAGCTGGATGGCGCTGTCAGGAACGTCAGTGTTGAGCCAAGTTTCCGTGAAGATCAGGATGTTGCAGTCCTTGATCCAGCTGTGGGAGGTGATCCTTAGCCGGAGTTTGTCCATTTTGTTTGCCAGTGAGCGCACGTTGGCGAGGAAAAGGCTAGGAATCGCTACCCTGTGTGGGGCTAGCTCTAACCTGGCCTTTAACCCACCTCTGCGTCCCCGGCGGTGTTTTCGTACGCGTCGCCGTCTGTTGGTGCTTCTGGTCGGCCGAGCTGGCTTGGTGCGCGCTGGTGTTCTGCCGCTCCGTTGCTCCGCGTCTGCGTCTCCGTGACTCCGCAGGCGTTCTTCAGCCCCTCGGCTCTGCTGATGGTCTCCAGCCCCGGGGCTTACCTGGCGTTCTCCAGCCCAGCGGGTCGGGTGGCGGTCTCCAGCTCCGCGTTGTTCTCCAGCTCCACGGGTCGGGTGGTGTTCTCCAGCAATGTTCCGTAGGTTGAGTAGGTCGAGATAGACATCAGAGACAACCCTGTGTGAGCGTTCCATTAGTTTGTTTGCACTTCTTACCGCGCGCACGGCCAGGCCGTTGGACTGTGGGTAATCGGGGCTGCTGATGGTGAGGTAAAAGTCCCTGCGTTTCACCAAATCCCTGAAGAGCTGACTGGAGAATTGAGTTCCATTGTCTGAGAGCAGCTTTAGGGGGGCTCCGTGGACAGAGAAGTAGCGAGTCAGTTTTTGAATGACCATGGCTGAGGTCGGGGCACTGAGCAAGTCGACTTCAAACCATCCTGAGTAGCAAACGGATTTGAGTATAGGAGCAGGGAGGTTCTACTGCAGTTGTGCAGGGTCTTGTTGAGGCCACACCTGGAGTATTGCGTACAGTTTTGGTCTCCTAATCTGAGGAAAGACATTCTTGCCAAAGAGGGAGTACAGAGAAGGTTCACCACACTGATTACTGGGATGTCAGGACTTTCATGTTAAGAAAGACTGGATAGACTCGGCTTGTACTCGCTAGAATTTAGAAGATTGAGGGGGGATCTTATAGAAACTTACAAAATTCATAAGGGGTTGGTCAGGCTAGATGCAGGAAGAATGTTCCCGTACAAGAACGTCCAGAACAAGGGGTCACAGTTTAACGATAAGGGGGAAATCGTTTAGAATCCAGATGAAGAAAAAAATTTTCACAGAGAGAACGGTGAATCTCTGGAATTCTCTGCCACAAAAGGTAGTTGAGGCCAGTTCATTGGTTTTATTTAAGAGGGAGTTAGACGTGGCCCTTGTGGCTAAAGGGATCAGGGGGTATGGATAGAAGGCAGGGATGGGATACTGAGTTGGATGATCAGCCATGATCATATTGAATGGCGGTGCAGGCTCGAAAGGCCGAATGGCCTACTCCTGCACCTATTTTCTATATTTCTATGTTTCTATGAATTAACGAGAACCAGGTATTGTTTGCTGTGCTACTCAAAGATGTCGGCTGCTACTGTGGACCAGGGTAAGGTGCGGAAGAAGTGGTTGCTTCTGTTGGTGCGGGGTCAGGCTATTGCAAATCAGGCAGGCAGCAACTTTCTCGAGAATGTAGTCAGCCATGTCAGGCCAGTAAAGCATAACTGTTGCATGTTGGGGGGTTATTTCTGCAGTGGGATGCCCCCCCCCCCATGGACGATATCAAAGTACTTGCTGTGAAGAGACGTCGGGATAACTGCCTTATGTCCATTCATTATAATACCGTCTTGAAGGACCAGTTCATCGCGGACAGGGTAGAATAGGTGGACAGCCTGCGGCAGGTGGTGCTGATTGTCTGGCCAGCCGCAGTGGGCGACAGTGGCCAGCGATTGTAGCGTTTCGTCTGCAGCTGTTTTTGCCACTAGGATGTCTAAGTCCGCAGATGGAAGGCAAGAGACCATCATAACCGTGTACCCCTCATGCTCATCATCAGACAGGTTGGGTGAGGTGCCCATGAGAGGGTGTCAGCTAAGCGCATGTCCTAACCGCGTTTGTAGGTTAGTCTGATGCCATATCTCGGTAGTTCCATCATCATGTGTTGTAAACTCACTGGTGCCGTGTGGATCAGTTTACTGAGGATACTGACCAGGCTGGTGATCGGTTTCAACCGTGATCGGGTCGCCAAAGATAAAGTCCTTGAATTCCTTGCAGGCAAAAGTTACTGCGAGTAGCTCCTTCCCAGTTTGAGCGTAGCGCTGTTCAGTGTCGGTCATGGTGCGGGAGACATAGGCAACTGGTCTGTGACCCTTCTTGTCGTCATGTAGGCAAGTGATGCCCAGTCTACACTGGGAGGCAGCATTGGTGAGGGTGACGGGTAACTCGGCATCAAAGTATGTGAGGGTTGGAGCGCAACACATTAGTTGTTTGCGGGTTTCAAGTGCTGGTGCTGGAGCTGGTGCAGGTGCCAGGACCAGTGTGTATGATTGTGGGACAGTTGTCACAGCGGGGCTGACAGCTCGCTGAAGTTTGGGATGAATTTTCCCAGGTAGTTTACCGTGCCTAGAGCCGTCACATCCCACCCGTAGGTGCTGGCATTTTGTTGATGGTAATGGTTTTAGATGGGTCTGGCCTGAGTCCGTTGTTGGTGAACATGTGGCCCACATAAGTCACTTCCTCGACCCGAAACCTGCTCTTGAGGGGTTTGAGTTTGAGATTGACTTATCTGGCACGATCCAGGACTTGTTTCAGGTTTGAGTCATGTTCTTGTGCATTGCGCCCGGTGATCAGGATGTGTTCCATGATTATGGTGCATGGGTAGCCAGTAAAGAGTTGTTCCATAGTACATTGGAAAACTTCACCGGCGAAATTGATGCCAAATGGCATTCGTAAGAATCGGTAGCATCCAAAGGGCGTTGCGAATGTGGTTAACATGCTGGATGCCTGATCTAGCGGTATGTGCCAAAATGCGTTTTTTGCATCTAGGACAGAGAAAACTGTGGCTTTACCCAGGCTGGCTGCGACCTCTTCCACCGTCCACATCGGCTGGTGTGGTCATTTGATGGCAGTGTTTAAGTCTTTAGGGTTAATACAAATCCTTATTTTGTCTTTGTTCTTCTTGACTGCTGCGACCATGGTAGAGACCCAGGAGGAAGGGTCATTGACAGGGGGTATCACACCCAGTGTTTCCATTCTGTCAAGTTCAGCTTTGACGTGGTCCTTCATTGTTTGCGGGATTCGGTGAGGAGAACGAACGACAGGTATAACTTCCTTGTCGGTTACAACGATGTATCTGTGGAAAGCTTGTCCAGCTGGTTATCACAAATGTCTTTGTATTATTCGAGTAGTTGTTGGGTGGGACTTTGAGAGGTAGACAGCTGGAACACAGCTTTGCCGAAGGAGACTACGTTCATATCACGGCTTGCATCAATGCCCAGAAGGAGCGGCACTTCCCCTTCTTACAAGAAGTCAAGAAGAGAGTTTATTGTCATAGAAACATAGAAAATAGGTGCAGGAGTTGCCCATTCGGCCCTTCGAACCTACACCGCCATTCAATATGATCATGGGCAGACCCAGATAGGTCAATGAAATACTTGCTTGCTGCAGCGCAACAGAATATTGTAGGCAGGAATGCAGATCAGATCAGTGTGTCCATATACCATAGAATATATATATACACACATAAATAAACAGATAAAATGCAATAGGCTGTTATAGTTCACAGTTTGTTTGAAGTTGTGTTTAATAGTCTAATAGATGTGGGGAAGAGGCTGTTCCTGAACCTGGATGTTGCAGATTTCAGGCTCCTGTACCTTCTACCTGATGGCAGTGGGGAGATGAGTGTGTGGCCAGGATGGTGTGGGGTCCTTGATGATGCTGGCAGCCTTCTTGATAATTGCATTAGTGTTCTCGGACCAGGAAAGATCTTCAGAGATGTGCACGCCCAGGAATTTGAAGCTCTTGACCCTTTTAACCATCGACCCGTTGATATAAATGAGGCTGTGGGTCCCCATCCTACTCCTTGCAAAGAAGTCCCTTTTGGCCTTTTTGATGGCCTTACCAAGGTCGTATCTGGACCTCTTGTAGACCACTGTATCATTGGAGGTGAATGCCCTGTGTCTGGACTTCAGCAGAGTGCAGATCTCAAAGTTCATCCAAGGTTTCTGATTGGGAAACACTCAGAAGGTTTTTGTAGGGATGCAGTCCTCCACACATTTCTTTACGAAGTCTGTAACGACTGTGGCATATTCGTTCAAGTCCATTGCCGAGTCCTTGAACATTGCCCAGTCTACAGTCTCCAAATAGTCCTGGAGTTGTTCCTCTGCCCCCCCCCCCCCCCCGACCAGCTCTGTACTGTCCTCACCTCTGGGGGTGCGCTCTTTAATTGCTGCCTGTAGGCAGGAAGAAGCAGCACCGCAGTATGGTCGGATTTACCGAAGTGAGGGCGAGGGATAGAACGATAGGCATTCTTGATGGTTGTGTAGCAGTGGTCGAGGGTGTTAGGTCCTCTGGTGAAGCAGGAGACATGTTCGTGGAAGTTAGGGAGTGATTTGTTTAGGTTTGCCTTATTGAAGTCCCCAGCAATGGTAGTAAATGCCTCGGGGTAAGACGTCTGGTGTTTGTTGACCACAGCATGCAGCTTCTCCAGTGCCAGACGGATGTTTGCTTGGGTGGGATGTAGACCGCGGTCAGGATGATGGAGGTGAATCCCCTTGGAAGGTAGAAGGGACGGCACTTCACCACCAGATGTTCCAGGTGTGGAGAGCAGGAGTTGGACAGGACTGCCACGTCTGAGCACCACACAGAGTTGACCATGAGGCAGACGCCCCCTCCTCTCCCTTTCCCAGATGCCAGTGTACGGTCCATACGATGGATGGAGAACCCTTCAGGCTGGACCGCAGAGTCTGGGGAGCTGGGGGTGAGCCATGTCTGTGTGAAACAGAACACAGAGCATTCCCTCAGCTCCCTTTGATAAAGCAGCCTTGCCTTTAAGTTCTCCACTTTATTTTCAAGGGACTGTACATGAGCCAGTAGGATGCATTTAACCTGCTTTTAACTATTTATACTGTTCCATCAGGGACGGGATTGTTTTTAGCGTTGTTATGTGTGAAATGTTTTAAATTTCATGTGCGATGCTCCAGTATTCCCTGGGAAACGTCTTTTCATTTTGCACTGTACAACTGTTGCTTGCAAGATGACAATAAAGGTTGATTGATTGAGAGTAGGGAGATGGGGCCGAAGTCCCCTGCGCTTCATTCTGACCTGAAGTCCTGCCTGTCTGCCACGTTTCCGGACACAATGGAGGCTTCCCCTTTGTTTCCAGGTACTGTGTTTACTGTACCTGCTGCGCTGGAACGGGGATTCCTTCACAGACGGCAGCTCCAGCTCCGTTACAGACAGGGATTCCCCCAAAGTCGGCAGCTCCAGCTTCATTGTTTCTGGGAGATCCAGCCCGTCGGCTCTGGAGGTCATCCCGGGGTTTCCAGGTACCGTACCTGGGATCCTCAGTCGGGTCGGGATTTTCACAGCCAGCATGGGAAAGTTTAAAGTCCGGGGCTCCCGCAGCTGCGGGAGTTCATTTAATTGCCAGCACTTTCAGCTGCCCAAGCAGCTTGTCTGAAACGGCACCGATTACTGCCGTTTCCCTGATGCAGGTAAGTTGGTAGAAGTTGTAGGTGAACCTTTTATGTTCTGGTGCTCCGCAAAAGTCGCCACAGGCAGGCGCCATCTTGGGGTTTACAGATGTGTAGTACCGTTATACCATGTAAAGGGTGGCCTGCATGTATGTGTAGTGAAGATTATAAATGGTTCTTGGTTCTTGGTCCTCCAAAATATTCCGAATGGAATTTAAACTGGAGGTGGTGGAGGGAGGACTTAAGCCAGAAAGGGTTATTGGGAAGAAAGAGCTACTTTAAATTTAGTTGCATCTGGTTGGGTAACTATAGTTCGGTGGAGATTCCATGCATTAATTGTGCGGGGGGAGAACGAATTGCTGTACACATCTGTCTTTGTAGCTGGAATCACAAATTGGATCGAATGCCCTTGTCTGCTCCTAATTGGTTTGGGTTTGGTGTAGGTCTTGTAATCTATGTCAAGCTGACCATTTAACATTTTGTAAAAACAGGTCAAACAGTGAACTTCACGTCTGTCTTGTAGAGGGTTCCATCCCAGACAATTCAGAAGTTTGGTGCCACTCGCTTTTCTCTCATAGGTGTTAGTAACAAATCGAGCTGCCTGTCTTTGGACACGTTCGATGGAAGAAATGTTTTTATTTGTGTATGGGTCCCATGCTGCAACTGCGTAGTCCAAATGAGGTCTAACGAGGGTGAAGTATAGCTTCTCCTTGACAGAAGTTGAACAATGATGAAAGTTGCGCCTCAGAAAATTTAGGACACCTGTTACTTTCACCGTTGCATGATGAGTCTGACCATTCCAACGCAGATCATTCTGCAAAATGGCAATAAGGGTTAATGTACAAACCCTCACTTTTCATTATCTCCTTCATCGATTTGGCAACTGCCATCTTTCAGATTCAGATTCAACGTTAATTGGGTGCTAAGTTGCTCTGACAAGTTCAGGATGAAGACGGAGATCGCCCAGAAAGTTGTTGCAGCCGCAGGAACCGAAGTCCAGAAGTTCCTGTCGGCTGTACAAAATGGATACAAGACTGCTCCGAGTGAGCAGCCTTGAAACATGTAGGGCAATTGTCACTATATTTCCCATTCTTGGGAGACACGGGGCGTCGCGATGTGCCCGCGCCGCCGCCATTTAAAAAAAAATGTTGTGGCTAGGTCAGGTGTTCTTTATAACACCTCATCTCTTCTTCTTGTCGCCTCATCTCTTCTCACAGCTGTTCTTCTCGTCGCTCAATCTCATGTTTCTTCTCCAAGGTATTCGATTCTATTGAGAGGGCAGCTAGATCAACTTCAACTTCCATTCGAGCAGAGGCCCTTGATGCTGAACTGGTTATAGAACCAGATGTATGTCCTGATCTTTGTGTAGATATATTTGAAATACTATCTTGTGGTGTAATCACCTCTTCCATTCCAGCACCTTGTTGTGTAGCTCTTTCAAATGTTGAGCACGGAAATTCTCACGATTCTGGGCAGTGGGCAGGTGCTATAGACCTGCACGGGAAGGTAGACGCTCCCGCCCCCACGAGTCTCGGGCAGATGGGGCTCGTCAGCCTGGGAAGGCAGTCCATCTAGGAGAGGGAAAACTCTGATTTAAAACCTCCACTGCCTTGTGGCGATAACCTGTAATGGAAAAGGCTGCAGGAGTAAACCTGGCTGGCGAGATCTATTTTCTTCAGTTCCTCTTCCAAGGAACCAGTCTTCAGTTCCTCTTCTGGTACAACTTTCTGTGCGTAATCTCCCCCCAGATATCCAGGCCAATCTTCCGTCCCTCTTCTCCCACCTCCTGACTGTAAGGTAGCTTTCGACTCGCTAATAATGGCAGATTATTATATTGTTCAAGGAACTGCTCCCTCTAGTCACTAGGAGAAGACACGGGGTGAGGAGATAGCGTTGTTTTATCAATCTCTTCACGAGACATTCAAAGCTGTAGAAAGATAAATCATCAACACACACTCTCTTGATTAATAGTTTATTTATTGTCAAAGTAAAACAGTCAGATATTCATCCAAACTTCTTCTTGATAAGTACATTTTACCCTTGGTCAAACTCCAGCATGTGGCTCCGAAACATTACAAAATGTCTTTGGTGTTGGAAAGCTCCGACCATTGGTCGAAAGCTGTATCGTCCCACCATGCTTCCTCCGAACTAAATAAACAACTACAAGCTTCTTCCAAGAATCCCAGCAGCAAACACGCCTCCAACTACATAATATATCCCACCCACATAATTACAGGCAGACATTTAAATGCAAATTACATAATTTATCACACAAAATTAAGCCAAACGGGCACTACACTCACTCTCACTCACTCATCTAGTCACACACTCACTCACTCTCACTCACTCATCTGCTCACACTCACTCACTCACTCACTCACTCACTCACTCACTCACTCACTCACTCACTCACTCACTCACTCACTCACTCACTCACTCACTCACTCACTCACTCACTCACTCACTCACTCACTCACACTCTCGCTCACTCTCACTCACTCATCTACTCACACTCACCACTCTCATTCACTAACATACTCACACTCATACTCACTCTCTCACTGTCTCACTCACTCACTGTCATTCTATCTCTCTCTATCTCTATCTCTCTCTATCTGTCTCTCTATCTCTCTCTATCTCTCTCTATCTCTCTCTATCTCTCTCTATCTCTCTATCTCCAGTGAGCAAGTGTTCAAAGAAGCTCACATACAAAGATCTAGAGTGCCTACTCTTTTTTCTCTCTCTTCCTTCATCTGTTGTAATTTCACTGAAACACCAGTAACTCATATGTTCATCAGACACAGACTGCCCCGAACCACCATATTGGACACAGATGTTAAACACAAATTGCCTGCGGTGTCAGTGAAAACCTTCTGTATGTATATTTTTGTAAATAGTTTTCAATATTCCTTGTTTTTAATTAGTTTTTAAGAAATAGCTATTATTAATGAATTTCAGTGCAACAATTTGTTTTTTGAAATAAACTTTTGAGAGATTTAACGCTCTAAGCTTTGGTGGCTGTTATTTTTCTGCTCTGACCTTAACCACTGCTCTCTGCGTGTTGTTTATTTGTTGTTCTGAGTTTACTTCCATGGTATGGATTAGGTATTGGCAGTACAGGTACTGCCATCTCTTACACATCACTGATCCAAGCACAAGCCTGATTTCCCAATAAGTTGTTCATGCACTATTTATGGTAACTCCCTTCAATAACATTATGGACCTAAAGTGCTGGAGTAAGTCAATGGGCCAGGCAACATATCTGGAGAAAAACGCTGGGTCATTTAGTTTAGTTTAGAGATACAGCACGGAAACCGTTACCTTCAGCCACTGAGTCCATGCCTATCAGCGACCCCCACACACTAACACTATCCTACACACACTTACTTACTTAGACTTAGTTCCTCCCACACTATTGAGTGAATTGGGCAGCAAGCTTTGGCCATTCTGTTTGGTTATGTGCGACGTCTTCCACCCTCGATAGGTTAGCGTCCCGGGCTTCCAAGTCCCACCAGAATGTTCACCTCGTGTGAGTTTTGGTCGGCCTCTTGTCCTTCTTCCGTCAGCTTGCCATGTCATTGCTATCTCAGGTGCACGTTCTGGTGATATTCTGAGTACATCCTGCAGATTCATCCTGCGTCACTCCATATCCTGGCTGAGGGGCTTTGTTGCAGTTTCCCGGTAGATCTCCTCGTTTGTGATGTGGTCTCTGTAGCTAGTCTTCAGGAACCTTCTCAAGCTGCGTTGTTGGGTTGCATCTAATTTGTTTTTCATCTTCACATTGATTTTCCATGTCTCACTGGCTCACACAGAGGGCTGTAGGGAGGACTGTGGACTGGAAGAGTTGGACCTTTAGCATCTTGGATATCCCACAACTATACCATATTGGCTGCATTGGTCTGAAGACTGATGCAGCTTTACCAATTCGGGGTAATTTATCAATTTTACCAAATCCAATTAAACCCGAGCATCTTTGGCGTGTGGGAGGAAACCGGAACACCTGGAGAAATCCCATGAAGGTTACGGGGAGAACGTAAAACTCCGTATAGACAGCACCCATAGTGTGGATCGAACCTGGGTCTCTGGCGCTGTAAGGCAGCTGCTCTAATGCGGGTGACGTTTCGGGTCGGGACTCTCCTTCAGACTGAAAATAGAGGGGAGGGAACTAGAGGTCAGAATAGACTAGAAACATAGAAAATAGGTGCAGGAGTAGGCCATTCGACCCTTAGAACCAGCACCGCTATTTAATATGATCATGGCTGATCATCCAGAATCAGTACCCTATTCCTGTTTTCTCTCCATATCCCTTGATTCCATTAGCCCTAAGTGCTAAATCTAACTCTCTTAAACATACGGACCAGTATAGAACAAATCAGGGCCGGCAATAGATGACAAGGAAGGGTGGAGCCCATAATGGCCCATTGTTGGCTTGGGAAGAGGTGATGACAAAGTCAACATGGATTTGTGCCTGGAAGTTGGACTAATCATCTTGAATGGTGCTGGAGGATTGGCGTACTGCGCATGTTGTTCCATTGTTTAAAAAGGGTTCTAAGAGTAAACCTAACAATTATAGAGCTGTTAGTTTGACGTCAGTGGTGGTCAAATTAATGGAAATGATACTTAGAGATAATATATATAATCATCTGGATAAACAGGGTCTGATTAGGAACAGTCAACATGGATTTGTGCCTGGAAGGTCATGTTTGACTAATCTTCTTGAATTTTTTGAAGAGGTTACTCGGGAAATTGATAAGGGTAAAGCAGTAGATGTTGTCTATATGGACTTCAGTAAGGCCTTTGAAAAGGTCCCTCTTGGAAGGATGGTTAAGAAGTTTCAATTGTAAAGTATTAATGATGGAGTAGCAAAATGGATTCAACAGTGACAGAATGGGAGATGCCAGAGAGTAATGGTGGATGGCTGTTTGTCAGGTTGGAGGCAGGTGACTAGTGGGATGCCACAGGGATCTGTGTTGGGTTCACTGTTGATTGTCATGTACATCAATGATCTGGATGATGGAGTGGTACATTGGATTATTATGTATGCAGATGATACTAAGATAGGTGATGTAGTGGATAATGAAGTGGGTTTTCAAAGTTTACAGAGAGATTTAGGCCATTTGGAAGAGTGGGCTAGATGGAGTTTAATGCTGATAAGTGTGAGGTGCTACATCTTGGCAGGACAAATCAAAATAGGACGTACCTGGTAAATGGTAGCAAATTGAGGAATGCAGTTGAACAGAGGGATCTAGGAATAACTGTGCTTAGTTCCCTTAAGGTGGAATCTCATGTAGATAGGGTAGTAAAGAAAAGTTTTGGTGTGCTGACCTTTATAAATCAGAGCATTGAGTATAGAATTTGGGATGTAATTTTTAAATTGTACAAGGCATTGGTGAGGCCAATTCTGGAATATGGTGTACAATTCTGGTCGCCATATTATAGGAAGGATGTCAACAAAACAGAGAGAGTACAGAGGAGATTTACTGGAATGTTGCCTGGCTTTCTGCACCTAAGTTACAGAGAAAGGTTGAACAAGATGGGTCTTTATTCTTTGGAACGCAGAAGATCAAGGGGGGACTTGATAGAGGTATTTAAAATGATGAGAGGGATAGACAGGTTTGACGTGGATAAGCTTTTTTCATTGAGAGGTTATATGATTTGAGAATTAAGGGACAAAAGCTTAGGGGTAACATGAGGGGGAACCTCTTTACTCAGAGAGTGGTAGCTGTGTTGAATGAGCTTCCAGTGGAAGTGGTGGAGCAGGTTGCGATTTTATAATTTAAAAATTAATTGGATAGGTATATGGACGGGAAAGGAATGGAGGGTTACGGTCTGAGTGCAGGTAGATGGGACTAGGGGAGAATAAGTGTTCGGCACGGACTAGAAGGGCTGAGTTGGCCTGATTCCGTGTTGTAATTGTTATATGGATGCAATTAACATTATTTCTGACCCAAAAAATTGTCTATCCATGTTCTCCAGAGATACTGTCCACTCAGGTATTCTGTGTAGACCAGCATCTGCAGTGGAGCAGTCTGAAGAAGGGTCTCGACCCAAAACGTCACCCATTCCTTCTATCCAGAGATGCTGTCTGACCTGCTGAGTTACCCCAGCATTTTATGTCCAGCATCAGCAGTTCTTTGTTTTCACATTCTCCCTTCAACCCATTCCTCCCCCACTTCCAATTCCTCCGTCTGCACCAGATCTGCACCCAGGATGAGGTGATCTAGACCAGGGCATCGGAGATGTCCTCATCCTTTAGGGAACGGGGTTCTCCTCTTCGATTATAGATGAGGCTCTCACCAGGGTCTCCTCTATATCTGGCATTTCTGTTCTCACTCCCCATCCCCTACTCGTAACAAGGACATAATCCCCCTTGTCCTCACCTTCCACCCTACCAGCCATCGCATCTGCGCCCCCACATGCGCTTCCTTTCCCCATTTTGTACCGACATTTGATACAGTAACATTTAAACAACGTAGGAAGGAACTACAGATGCTGGTTTACATCGAAGATATACACAAAAAACAGCGGGTCAGACAACATCAATGGAGAAAGAGAACAGGTGACATTTTGGTCCAGACCCTTCTTCGGACTCAAGTCTGTTGCCATCTGTAAAAAATCTTTCATGTTTCATTGGTAGACTTCCAAAATATATTGGACATTTGGGCACAATTCTAGAAAGTTTAGTTTAGAGGTACAGCGCAAAAACAGGCCCTTCAGCCCACTGAGTCCATGCTGACCAGCGATTACTCGTACACTAATACTAGCCCACAGACTAGGGACAATTTACCATTTTACCGAAGCCTATTAAGCTACAAACTTGTACGTCTTTGGACAGTTGGAGGAAACCAGAGGCCCCGGAGAAAACCCACTCAGTCACGGGCCGAACGTACAAACTCTGTACCAACAGGACCCGTAGTCAGAATCGAACCTGGGTCTCTGGCGCTGTGAAGCAGCAACTCTACCGCTGTGCCATCCCTGAGAGTATCCAACTGTAAATCCTTGCTGTTGTACCTGAATGAGCTTTCCAATTACACAGAGTGGCGTTCTCTGTTACAGGATTCTCAGTAGGATTTACATTAGAGTGCAAGGATTTCTGGCTGCCCATTGCTATGAATCCAGCTGTTTTCCTTGCTGGTTCTGGTTAGACAGATGTTTCCCATAAATAGTCTAATGACCCAAATGAATTGGAGAAGTGAGATTCACAACTCACAATGCAGTCCAGAAATCAGTTGAGCATTTTGATGAATATGTTCTTTTAAACATGATTAGTGGTGGAATGTGCAACTTCTCATGTATTGTCTGCAAACTCTTCCTAGATTGTGATCTAATTATGTTTCTAAACTGCTAGCCAAACAATGTTAAATCCTGATGAACTGTAATGATCAAAAATGGCTGATGCAAAACGTTGCAAAAGTCATGCTACATACCTTTGAGTTTTGCTTCTAGAGAAAAACCTTCTACCACCGAGTCTGACTGAGTCCATGCCGACCAGCGATCACCTGTACACTAGTACTATCCTACACACTAGGGCCAATTTACAGAAGCTAATAATCTGTACATCTTTGGATACCCATTCTAATGACTTTGCCTGCCCATTCCTTCCACAGATGCTGCCTGACCTGCTGAGTTACTCCAGCACTTTGTGTTTTGCTCAAGATTCCAACATCAACATTCCCTGTGTTCACATTCTATTCTCACTTGGTTCTCAGATACATTAAAACATTTAGACTTTGGAGATTTCTCCACCTTATTTCCTCTTACATCTTCAAGCTTTGCAAAGCCAAATAATTAGTTTAGTTGGGTGATACAGCGTGGAAACATGTCCTTCATCCCACCGAGTCCACGCCGACCAATGATCATCCTGCACACTAGGGACAATGTACAGAAGCCAAGTAACCTACAAACCTGCGTGTCTTTGGGATGTGGGAGGAAACCGGAGCACCCGGAGAAAACCCACGTGGTCACGGGGAGAACATTGGAACTCCGTACAGACAGCACCCGTAGTCAGGATCGAACCAGGGTCTGCCGTACCAAAGGATCTATCCGTACTTAAGGATAGACACAAAGTGCTTGAGTAAATCAGCAGGTGAGCCAGCATCTCTGGAGAACATGGATAGGTGACGTTTCACAGAGTGCTGGAGTAACTCAGCGGGTCAGGCAGCATCTGTGGAGAACATGGATAGGTGACGTTTCACAGAGTGCTGGAGTAACTCAGTGGGTCAGGCAGCATCTGTGGAGAACATGGATAGGTGACGTTTCACAGAGTGCTGGAGTAACTCAGCAGGTCAGGCAGCATCTGTGGAGAACATGGATAGGTGACGTTTCACAGATTGCTGGAGTAAGTAAGTAAGTAAGTTTTATTTATATAGCACGTTTTAAATCAACTCGCATTGACCCCAAAGTGCTTTACATAAATTAAATAATAAGTTCCATTACAAACCATAGAAAAAGGTTTAAAAAAGAAATGAATAAAATGGACACAACACATTATAGAGTTCAACACAAACGTCCCCCCACAGAATCAAAACATTTCCACTGTGGGGAAAGGCACCAGAAAATTAAGTCCTCTTCCTCTGTGAAACACCGGAGTAACTCAGCAGGTCAGGCAGCATCTCTGGAGAACGTGGATAGGGGACGTTTCGGATCAGGACCCTTCTTCGGACTGATTGTGGGTGGGATGGGGTGGATTGGAAGCAAGTAAGGAGCAGGACAACTCAGATTACCTCAGGCAAGGAGGACCCCTCATACAGAAACATAGAAAATAGGTGCAGGAGAAGGCCATTTGGCTCTTCAAGCCAGCTCCGCCATTCAATATGATCATGGCTGATCACCCCCAATCAGTACCCCATTCCTGCCTTCTCCCCATATCCCTTGATTCTGTTAGCTTAGAGCTATATCTAACTGATAGGCTGATTATCTGCTAGGGATTGTGTGAATCGAGGGCACATATTGTGAACTGTGGAACTGGTTAACTGACTTTTAGTGGAAGAAGGGGGTGGGGGTGGGGGGGGAGGAGGAAGGGGAGCATATGTAGAAGTTTCCTTAACTCAGAGTTTACATCACTGGGCAGTGAGTTGTTCCTCCATGTTGTGTACAGCCTCAATCTGGCAAAGGAGGAGACCTGGGGCACATTTCTTATGAAATAAGTAAGTAAGTAAGTAAGTTTATTGGCCAAATATTCACATACAAGGAATATGGCTTAGTGCTCCACCCACAAGTAACAACATGACATACAGTGACAGTTATGAATGATTCAGAAAACACTAAACATTAATAATAATAAAACATTGAGAACTGACTCTACAATGGCCGTGTAGAATTGAGCCATCATTACCTGTGGCAGATTGTGCTTCCTCAGCTGCTGCAGGAACTACATCCTCTGTTGTGCCTGTTTGACTGTGGAGTCGATGGTAGCCCCCCACTTAAGGTCCTTGGAGATGATGATTCCCAGGAACTTAAAAGACTCCACAGATGTGACTGTGGTGTTGTTGATGGTGAGTGGTGTGAGGGGAGGGGAGCTCTCCTAAAGCCTACAATCAATTCCATATATGTACATGTATGTATCTGTACACTGTGAATGGCTCGATTGCAATCATGTATAGTCTCTCCGCTGCAAAAAGCTGTTCATAAGTGACAGGAGCAGAATTAGGCCATTCGGCCCATCGCACCACTATGCCATTCAATCATGGCTGATTAAGAAAGAACTGCAGATTCCGGACAAATCGATGGGAGACGAAAATGCTGGAGAAACTCAGCGCATGATGCAGCATCTATGGAGCGAAGGAATAGGTGACGTTTCGGGTCGAGACCTTTCTTCAGATTGATGTGGGGGGGGGGGGGGGTCGGGTAGAAGAAAGGAAGAGGTGGAGACAGTGGGCTGTGGGAGAGCTGGGAAGGGGAGGAGAAAGCCAGGAGCCAAAATCTCCGCTCTATGATCTTAGGCCAGGACTAACCCCACTCTTATCCTCGCCTCTCCTCCTGCGCTGTTCAATCCCCTTCACTCTCCCCTCTCCCCCTCCCGCTCCCTCTCTCCCCACCCTTCAAATCCAGCACCAAAGATAATTGTAATATAGTGGTGTGATATTGCCCTCTCCTCTCCTCTAGTCTCCTCTCCTCTAATCAACTCTCCTCTACTCTCATCACCTCTCCCACCCTCCCCCGCTCGCCTCTCCCTTCGTCTCCTCACCTACTCCCCACTCCTCTCGTTTCTTCCCCTCTTCTCCCCTCACATCTCCTCCCCTCCTCTCTTCTCCTTCTCCCTCTCCTCTCCCCCTCACGTCCCCTCTCCTCACCTCTCGTCTCTCCTCTCCTCTCCACTCTCCTCCTCTCGCTCCGCCCCTCCCCTCCCGCTCTTCTCTTCCCTCCCCTCTTCTCTTCTCCCCCTCTCTTTCCCCCTCTCGCTTTCTGTCCTCTTCCCTCCTTTCCTTTCCACTCCTCTCCCCTCCTCCCCCACTCCTCTTCACACCTCTCCACTCTCCTCTCCTCCCCTCACCTCCCTACCCTCTCCCCCGCACCTCTCCTCTGCTTTTCTCGCTACTCTCCTTTATTTTCCTCTCTGCACCTCCGCTTTCCTCTCCCCTCCTCCCCTCATCACCTTTCCTCTCCCCTCCTCGCCTCTTCTCACCTCTCCTTTCCCCTCCTCTCCTCTCCCCCCTCATCTCACCTCTCCTCAACTCACTTCTCCCCTGCTCTCCTCACCTTTCCCCTTGTTTCTCCTCCTCTCCCCTCCTCTCCTCCCCTCCTCTCTACCATCTTCTCTCCCCCCTCTTCTCGCCCCCTCTTCTCTCCTTTCCACTCCTCTCCCTCCAACCTGTTGTGTCTGTGTAAGACTGTCCTTACAGTCATCACAAGAGGGCTCCGCCACTATTTGTATATTTTCTGGGAATCAGTCCGGTGGAATCTTGGCTGGAATAAAATCCAATTTAAGGGGCAGTCCCACTGCGGGGACCTGATTTGCGTGGTTAGAAGAGTTTGTCCCCAACTCATACTCGCAGCATGGTCGTCACGAGGTCCAATGAGGTCTTTGTAACTCTGCTTCATGCTCGAGAGTAGCCCCTGCGTACTCGAGGCCTCAGCTAGGTCACGGCGAATTTTTCAACATGCTGCAAAATGCCTGCGAGTTAAAAAAAGGTTGCCATGGAAAACATCGTGACTTTAGTCAAAGTAGGCCGTAGTAGGTCGGCATGTTGTTCGTAGGTAATCGAGGGTAGTCGAAGGTAGTCGTAGATAATCTTCAACATAGTCAAATAGGTCAAACGAGGTCATCTTCACTCTCCACTATTCAGTGTCCAATTTTCCCGAAGCTAATCCAACCTGGTCTTCGACATAATCGAAGAGGTTGAAGGAGGTCTTCTATATAGTTGAAGGAGGTCTTCAACATGACACTTTTTCAAACTCTCCTAAACTCTTTTAAACTCGCCAATTAGGTCTCCGCAGTGGGACAGGCCCTTTACTGACATGAGATAACATGAATCTGTGTTGAGTTATTACCCATCAAACACTACATTACCCTCCCCCCTCCTCCACTCCTCCGCCTCCCCTCTCCTCACATCTCCTCTCCTCTCCCCCTTTCTCCTCCCGTCTCACCCGTTCTCTCCTCTCCTCTCCCCCTTTCTCCTCCTCTCTCCTCTCCCATCCTCTGCCTCCCTCCCTTCCTTCTCTCCTCTCCTATCGCCCCCACCACCCACTTTTCTCACTCCTTTACTCCCCTCTTTCTCTTCCCTCCTCGCCTCTCCTCACCTCCACTCTCCTCACCACACCTCCTCTCCTACCCCTCCTCTCATCCTATTATCCACTCTCCTCTTATCCCCTCTCCCCCCCCCCACTCCTCCCCTCTCCTCTCCTCTCCCCTGCTCTCTCCTCGCCTCTCCACTACTCTCTTCTCCTCTGCTCTCTCAGTTTCAGATTAGATCAGATTCAGATTTAATTCAAAGATTCAGATTCAACTTTAATTGTCATATTCAGTGTACAGAACAGAGACAACGAAATGCAGTTAGCATCTCCCTGGCAGAGCGACATAGAATATGATTTCAATATATGATAAAATTGGTCCATTAGAGTGTCAAAGTGGACAGCTATCTGCAGAGCCAAAAGAGATGGGGGAGATATTGAACAATTTATTTTCTTCGGTATTCACCAAGGAGAAGGATATTGAATTATGTGAGGTAAGGGAAACAACTAGAGTAGCTATGGAAACTATGAGATTCAAAGAAGAGGAAGTACTGACACTTTTGAGAAATATAAAAGTGGATAAGTCTCCAGGTCCGGACAGGATATTCCCTAGGACATTGAGGGAAGTTAGTGTAGAAATAGCAGGGGCTATGACAGAACTATTTCAAATGTCATTAGAAACGGGAATAGTACCGGAGGATTGGCGTACTGCGCATGTTGTTCCATTGTTTAAAAAGGGGTCTAAGAGTAAACCTAGCAACTATAGACCTGTTAGTTTGACGTCAGTGGTGGGCAAATTAATGGAAAGGATACTTAGAGATAATATATATAAACATCTGGATAAACAGGGTCTAATTAGGAACAGTCAACATGGATTTGTGCCTGGAAGGTCATGTTTGACTAATCTTCTTAAATTTTTTGAAGAGGTTACTCGGGAAATTGATGAGAGTAAAGCAGTGGATGTTGTATATATGGACTTCAGTAAGGCCTTTGACAAGGTTCCTCATGGAAGGTTGGCTAAGAAGGTTCAATGGTTGGGTATTAATTGTGGAGTAGCAAGATGGATTCAACAGTGGCTGAATGGGAGATGCCAGAGAGTAATGGTGGATGGTTGTTTGTCAGGTTGGACGCCAGTGACTAGTGGGGTGCCACAGGGATCTGTGTTGGGTCCACTGTTGTTTGTCATGTACATCAATGATCTGGATGATGGTGTGGTAAATTGGATTAGTAAGTATGCAGATGATACTAAGATAGGTGGGGTTGTGGATAATGAAGTAGATTTTCAAAGTCTACAGAGAGATTTATGCCAGTTGGAAGAGTGGACTGAAAGATGCAGATGGAGTTTAATGCTGATAAGTGTGAGGTGCTACATCTTGGCAGGACAAATCAAAATAGGACGTACATGGTAAATGGTAGGGAATTGAAGAATGCAGGTGAACAGAGGGATCTGGGAATAACTGTGCACAGTTCCCTGAAAGTGGAATCTCATGTAGATAGGGTGGTAAAGAAAGCTTTGGTGTGCTGGCCTTTATAATCAGAGCATTGAGTATAGAAGGTTGGGATGTAATGTTAAAGTTGTTACAAAGGCATTGGTGATGGCCCTTTCTGGAGTAATGGGGTAGCAATTTTGGTCCGGGCGTACGATTAGTAGGGAAAGTTTTTAATCATTAGCAATAATATTGGATAGTTATATGGACGGGAAAGGAATGAAGGGTTATGGTCTGAGCGCAGGTGTATGGGACTAGGGGAGAATACGTGTTCGGCACGGACTAGAAGGGTCGAGATGGCCTGTTTCCGTGCTGTAATTGTTATATGGTTATGGATGGGTGATTGGCAGTCACCGAGGTACATTGTTGAGTAGAGTGACAGCCGCAGGGAAGAAGCTGTTCCTGGACCTGCTGGTCCGGCAACGGAGAGACCTGTAGCGCGTCCTGGATGGTAGGAGGGTAAACAGTCCATGGTTGGGGTGAGAGCAGTCCTTGGCGACGCTACGCGCCCTTCGCAGTCCACGCTTGCTTTGGACGGATTCAATGGAGGGGAGCGAGGAACCGGTGATGCGTTGGGCAATTTTCACCACCCTCTGCAGTGCTTTCCGGTCGGAGACAGAGCAGTTGCCATACCATACTGTGATCCAGTTGGTAAGGATGCTCTCGATTGTGCTGTCCTCTCCCTCCCCTCCTCTCCTCCCTTTCCCCTTCCTTCCTCCCTCCCCCATCTTCCCCCCCCCCCCCCTCATCTCCCCCCTTCTCCTCTGCCCCTCTGCACCACTCCTCTACCCCTCCACTCTCCCCTCCTCCCCTCATCTACTCCCGCCATTTGAATCCTACCCTCTCATCTCTCTCCTCTCCATTCCCCTCTCCTCTCCACCACCCTCTCCTCCCCTCCCCTCACCAATCCCATCCGCTCTCCCCCTCCCACACCCTCTCTCTCACCACCCTCAAATCCAGCAGCAAAGATAACTGAAATATTGTATAGGTGAGAGATTGTCGCCTCTCCTCTCCTCCCCTCTCCCCACCATCCCCAGTGCCCCATCTCCGCCCCTCTCCTCGCCCTTTCTATCCCCTCCTACCCTCTCCTCTCCTCCACTCTGCCCTTCATCTGCTGTCCACGACCCTCCTCCCATCTCCCCATCTCCTTTCC
The DNA here is from genome assembly GCF_010909765.2 of Amblyraja radiata. NCBI lineage: Eukaryota > Metazoa > Chordata > Chondrichthyes > Rajiformes > Rajidae > Amblyraja > Amblyraja radiata. The sequence goes on from NC_045991.1 coordinate 19,227,134, forward strand.
TCTCCGCCCATCCTCTCAGCTCTCTCCCTCTCCCCCTACTCCCGCCCTGTCCCCCTGACCTCCCCTCCTTCTCTTCTCATCTACTACCTTCCCTTCTTCCATCTCCTCTCCTCCCCTCCATTCCTCTCAGCCCCCTCCTACACTCCCTCTCGCTCCGCTCCTCTACTCTCCTCTCTCATAGCCTCACCTCTCGTCCCCTCTCCAATCCTCCTCTCTCCTCCCCCTCTTCCCTTCTCCTATCACTTCTTCTCCTCTCTTCCCTCCAATCCAACACCAAAGATAATTGGTGGAGGAGAGATTGTATCATCTCCTCGCCTCTCCTATTGCCACTTCCGTTCTCTCTTCTTCCCCCTCACCTCTCCACTATCTCCCCTCCTCTCCTCCTTTCCCATTTCCCCTCCTCCCGTCTCCTCTATTTTCATCCCCTCGCCTTTTCTGTCCTCTCTTCTCTCATCTCCTCTCCTCCCTTCTGCTCCCCTCTGCACTGCTCTCCTCCCCACACCTTTTCCCTACATCTCCTCTCCCCT
>NC_045991.1:20074623-20133975 GCF_010909765.2 Amblyraja radiata
TAATAATAATAATAATAATAATAACATTATTTATAAAGCACTTTAACTGCAGTTGCCACAAGTGCTGTACATGAGAACTCATGGACAAAAAGCTATTGCAAACCATTAAAAACCGTAAAACGAAGGACTATAAAAAACACACTAAAATTAAAAGACATTAAAGCACTAAGAACAGGAGCAATGTCTCAGCCAGTGGCGAAAGCCAAAGAATAAAATGAGTTTTTTAGGGAGGATTTGAAGATGGACAGTGAGGGGCCTGTCTGATGTGCAACGGCAAGGTGTTCCAGAGTGCCGGAGCAGCAACAGAAAAAGGCTCTATCCCCTCTGAGCTTCCGCTTAGACCTTGTTCAATTCCCTCGTCTAAACCATTATTATACATTGTAAATAGCTGGGATCCCAGAACTGAGCCGTGCGGTACCCCACTAGTCACTGCCTGCCATTGTGAAAAGGACCCGTGAACTCCTACACTTTGCTTCCTGTCTGCCAGTCAGTTCTCTATCCACATCAATTCTGAACCCCCAATACCGTGTGCTTTAAATTTGTATACTAATCTCTTATGTGGGACCTTGTCGAAAGCCTTCTGAAAGTCAAATCCCGCTGAGTTACTCCAGCATTTTGTGTCGATCTTTTGTTGAAAGCCGCACCTGCAGTTTCTTCCCACACAAACATGAACTGAACTGCGTTGTAAAATCAGTCGGATTAACAGCGGACTGGGCGGGCAGGATTCTGGTAGCTGTTCACAATGATAAGACGTTGTGTGTCTGAGCAGAGAGGGGAGGGAGAGGGCAGAGAGGGGGAGGGAGGGGGAGAGAGGAGGGATGGAGTGGGGGGAGGAAGAGGGAGGAGGAGAGAGGAGGCGGGAGGCGGGAGAGAGGAGGAGGGAGGGGGAGTGAGGAGGAGGGAGTGGGGAAGAGGAGGAGGAGGGGGAGAGCGTGGGAGAGTGGAGGAGGGAGGAGGATAGCGTGGGAGAGTGGAGGGAGGGGATAGAGTGGGAGAGTGAGGAGGAGGGGAGAGAGGATGAGGGTGGGGGAGAGAGGATGAGGGAGGGCGAGAGGCGGGGGGAGAGGGGATGGAGGGGAGGGATAAAGGGGAGAAAGAGAGGATGCAGGGAGACAGAGAGAACGAGGGGTTGGGGAAGATGGAGGTAGAGGGAGAGGATACACGAGGGAGTGTGTGCAGGGAGGGGGGGTGATGTGTGCAGGGATGGGGACAATACATTAAAAGCAGTGGGCGGGAGAATACGGAAAATGGAGGCAGTGGAGATTGTTCGTTATTGAGACGTGTACCGCGTTACAGGGAAAAGCTTCTGTTGTGTTTATAGATACATGATAAGGGAATAACGTTTAGTGCAAGGTAAAGCCAGCAAATCGATCCAGGGCAGTCCTCGGGTCTCCAATGAGGTAGATATTAGTTCAGTGCCGCTATCTAGATGTGGTAGGATGGTTCAAGTTACCTGATAACAGCTGGGAAGAAACTGTCTCTGAATCTGGAGGTGTGTGTGCGTTCGTTTATTGGAAACATAGAAACATAAAAATACGTGCAGGTGTAGGGCGTTCGGCCCTTCGATCCTTCAAAATGATCATGGCTAATCATTCAAAATCAGTACACCGCTCCTGCAATCTCCCCATATGCCTTGATTTCGTTAGCCCAAAGAGCTAAATCTAACTCTCTCCTGAATATATCCAGTGAATTGGTCTCCACTTCCTTCTGTGGGAGAGAATTCCACAGATTCACAACTCTACTCTCCTGTATTTACCACCAAATGGATAACCTCACATTTATCCACATACTGCATCTGCCATGCATTTTCCCACTCACCCAATCTATCCAAGTCACTTTGCAGCCTCCTAGCATCCTCCTCACAGCTAACACTGCCCCCCCAGCATCGTGTCATCCGCAACCTTGGAGATGTTGCATCCAATTCCCTCGTCCAAAATTATTAATATATATTGTAAATAGCTGGGGTCCCAGCACCGAGCCTTGCGATACCCCACTAGTCACTGCCTGCCATTCAGAAAAATACCCGTTTATTCCTACTCTTTGCTTCCTGTCTGCCAACCAGTTCTCTATCAATACCGAATCCCCAATACCGTGTGTTTTAAGTTTGTATACTAATCTCTTATGTGGGACCTTGTCGAAAGGATTCGGAACGTCCAGATATAACACATCCACTGGTTCTCCCTTATCCACTCTACATCCTCGAAAAATTCTATAAGATTCGTCAGACATGATTTACCTTTATTAAATCCATGCTGACTTTGTCCAATGATTTCACCACTTTCCAAATGTGCTGCTATTCCATCTTTAATATCTGACTAGCATTTCCCCACTACTGATGTTAGACTAACTGGTCTGTAATTCTCCGTTTTCTCTCTCCCTCCCTTTTTAAAAAGTGGACTACATTAGCTATCCTCCAATCCTCAGGAACTAATCCAGAATCTAAAGAGTTTTAAAAAAATTATCACTAATGCATCCAATGTTTCTGGGGCTACTTCCTTAAGTACCCTGGAATGCAGCCTATCTGGCCCTGGGGGTTCATCAGCCTTTAATCCGTTCAATTTACCTAACACCACTTCCTGGGTAACCTGGATTTCACTCAATTCCTCCATCTCAGTTGACTCCCGGTCCCCTGCTATTTCCGGCAGAAATGTTATGTCATCCTTAGTGAAGACAGAACCAAAGCAGTTATTCAATTGGTCTGCCATGTCCTTGTTCCCCATGATCAATTCACCTGTTTCTGACTGCAAGGGACCTACATTTGTTTTAACTAATCTTTTTCTCTTCACATATCTATAAAAATAATTTGCAGTCAGTTTTTATGTCCCCTGTTTCATAATCTATTTCCCCTTTCCTAATTAAGCCCTTTGTCCTCCTCTGCTGGACTGAATTTTTCTCAGTCCTCTGGTAGGCTGCTTTTTCTGCCTAATTTGTATGCTTCATCTTTTGTTTTGATACTATCCCTGATTTCCCTTGTTACCCGCGGATGCACTACCTTCCCTGATTTATTCTTTTGCCAAATTGGGATGAACAATTTTTGTAGTTCATCCATGCAGTCTTTAAATGCCTTCCATTGCCTATCCACCGTCAACCCTTTAAGAATCAATTGCCAGTCAATCTTGGCCAATTCACGTCTCATACCCTCAAAGTTACCTTTCTTTAAGTTCAGGACCCTTGTTTCTGAATTGACAATGTCACTCTTCATCCTAATGAAGAACTCAACCATATTATGGTCACTCTTGCCCTAGGGGGCACGCACAACAAGACTGCTTCCTCGTTACTCAATACCCATTCTAGAATAGCCTGCTCTCTTGTTGTTTCCTCAACATGTTGATTTAGAAAACGATCCCGCATACATTCCAAGAAATCTTCTTCCTCAGCACCCTTGCCAATTTGATTCACCCAATCTATATGCAGATTGAAGTCACCCATTATAACTGTTTAACCTTTGTGCACGCATTTATAATTTCCTGTTTGATGTTAACCCCAACTCCACTACTACTGTTAGGTGGCCTGTACACAACACCCACTAGCGATTTCTGCCCCTTAGTGTTTCGCAGCTCTACCCATATCGATTCCACATCCTCCAAGCTAATGTCCTTCCTTTCTATTGCGTTAATCACCACTTTAACCCGCAACGCTACCCCACCTCATTTTCCTTTCTGTCTCTCCCTCCTGAATATTGAATATCCCTGGATGTTCAGCTCCCAGCCTTGGTCACCCTGGAGCCATGTCTCCGTGATCCCAACTATATCATAGTCATTAATAGCTATCTGCACATTCAACTCATCCACCTTATTACGAATGCTCCTTGCATTGAGACACAAAGCCTTCAGGATTGTATTTACAACACTCTTACCCCTTATACAATTATGTTCATACCGCTGGGGTGTAAGCTGCCAAAGTGAAATTTGAGGTGCTGTTCCTAAATTTGCGCTCGGCCTCACTCTGACAGCGGAGAAGGCCCAGGTCAGAAAGGTCAACGTGGGAATGGGTGTGTTTGGCAACCAGGAGATCAGGTAGGTTTAGGCGGGTGAGTGAAGGTGTCTGTGAAATGATCGCCGAGCCTGCGTTTGTTCTCGCCGATGTATAAGAGCCCACACCTGGAACAGAGAATACAGTAGATGAGGTTGGAGGAGGTGTATAGGAAGCTCTGTCTTCACTTGCACCTCCTCCAAGCTCATCCACTGCATCCGCTGTTCTTTGCTTGTCACCAACTAATATCTCTACCCCCGGAGGCTTATTATAAATTAACATAAACGAGAATTAACTTATCTTACTAAGAAGTCGATAACATTCGGCAAATAACTAATGCGGGAGCGAAGATAATGCATCTGATTGATTATAATTTGGCAATAAATATGCAAATAATATAAATCACCTTACAAGTTACTTCTGGTAGAGTTGCTGCCTTGCTGTGCTAGAGCTCTTACAGTGCTAGGGACCCGGGTCTGATCCCGACTACGGGTGCTTGTCTTTGCGGAGTCGGTTCGTTCTTCAGGGTTACCGCGTGGGTTTTCTCCGGCTGCTCCGGTACTTACCACACAAAGAAGGACAGGTTTGTGGGTTAATTGGCTTGGTATCAATGCAAAATTGGCGCTAGTGTGCGTAGCATTGTGTTAATTTGCGGGGGTCGCTGGTCTGTGCGGACTCGATGGGCCGATGGGCCTGTTACCGCGCTGTATCTCTAAACTAAACGAAACTGAACTGAACTAAACTAAGATCCAAGTGTCATTCGCGCTGTTTAAACATTTGCACAATGAGGACCAGTGGGCTTTTCATAAGGTTTTTCACCTCATTCCTGAATTTAGTCTGGATGATGGTATAAATAAATGTGTTTGTGCAGCAGCTCAGGAGAACCAACATGTACCCAGCTTCTTGGACGATGTACACAGGGTCTCTGTTACCCGTCTGGTCGTAAGCATTTGCAACTCGAATGTATAGATAATGCGCTGCAGAGGTCGCCCACAGGAGGACGAAACTGCCGGATATTGTCAGAAGCAAGACGATAGATTTCTTTCGGTTCTCTGTCTCGGGGTCACTCTCGGCTTTGGAGCGGAGGGCTTTGCGGATCCTGTTGGCCACCAAAATATGCTTCACTGTCAGCGCGTTGAAGAGGGAAATTAAAATCAGCGGCACAAGAAGAGTTAGGGTGTGGTTGAGAAAGGAAAAGGCGCCCCATTGTTTTGAAGAGAAATAATTGGAGACGAAAATGCAATACCACGGCGTGCGGTCTACAATATACAAGGGTTTAAATACAAAGTACCAAGGGATGTTTCGGATACAGTTCAGAACACACACAAGCACAATAACCGCCCCCGCAGTCTCCTTCCTGCAGTACTTGCTTCTCATGTTCTGGCAGCAGATGGCTACAAAGCGGTCGAAAGTGAATGCGACTGTTAACCACACAGAACTGTCCTTGGCGGCGTAAATGAGGACGGTTTTGAGGCTGCACAGCGGAGTGATGGAGAGGAAGCTGGCGGGGAAATATACTCCTATTAACCGGCTCAGGACGACGCTGGTAAGAACGACCAGCAGATCTGCTGCTGACATGGAGAGCAGGTAACGGGTGATACAGGCGGAGAGACCGCACTTTCCTCGGGACAGGACCGCAATTGCCATCACGTTCACTGGAGAGAGGGAGGAAGACCAGCGGTTACCATGGGCGGCAGCGGTAGAGTTGCAGCCTCACAGCACACGATGCCTAGATTCAATCCAGACCACAGGCGCTTGTCTGTACGGAGTTTGTACGTTCTCCCCGTGAACTGCGTGGGTTTTTTCCCCGTTTTTTCCGGTATCTCCGGTTTCCTCCCACTTTCCAAAGGCGAGCTGTTTGTACATTAATTGACCTTGTTTCATTGTAAATTGTCCCCAGTGTGTCTGGTGTAGAGTTAGTATGCGGGGATCGCTGATCGGCGCGGACACGGTGGGCCGAATGGCCTGTCTCCGCGCTGTATTTCGCAAACTAAATTAAACTAAACTAAAGAATAACTTACTTTGGATGGCAGGCGTTTACATTACTGATTAGGGTGACAGTTTAACTAGTGCGTATCTAGCGGTCGCCGATGTAGGTGCAAAACGAAAATAGACACAAAAAGCTGGAGTAACTCAGCGGGTCAGACTGCATCTCTGGAGAGAAGGAATAGGTGACGTTTCGGGTCGAGACCCTTCTTCAGTTCTCTGACTATAAGTAACACTTGCATCCCCCTCCCTCCGACCACCCCCCCCCCATCCAAGTCGTTGTACTAGTGTCAAAGTAGTCTTGTTGTGTCTCGTTGTCTGCAATTCGTTCTCACTTAGCCCACTGTCCCACTTTCACAAACTAATTCACGACCTTTTTTACTCGTGGACATTTTTCATCATGCTAGAAAAATGCCCCGACCTACTTGACGCCACGAGTATCTACGACTAGCATCACGGCCAGCTACGACCTCTTACGACCTCGTGACGTCCATGCTGCGAGTATGAGTCAAGGGAAACCTCGGCAGAGGTCATGAATTAGGTCGTGAAAGTGGGACAGGCCGGGTTTCCTTTATCACCGTTGCAGATCTTTCATTCATTTGTTCTATTTCATTATATATCACCATTTCTCTCTATATCACCGTCTTTTTCTCTCGTTTTCCCTTTCCCCTGACTCTCAGTCCCAAGAAGGGTCTCGACCGGAAACGTCACCTATTCCTGTTCTCTAGAGATGCTGCTTGACCGGCTGAGTTACTCCAGCTTTGCGTGTAAGCTGTCCAAGTGAAATATGAGTTGCTGTTCCTCCAATTTGCCCTGGGCCTCACTGACAGTGGAGGAGGCCCAGGACAAAAAAGTCAGTGTGGGAGTGAGAGGAGAATTAAGGTGTTTAGTAACCGAGAGATCAGGTAAGTCAACTAAGCGATGGACGGTTCTACAACACAATCATTGGGCGTCACGGGTCCCTGTCACGGGCGGCTCTGTAATAAATCAAACTGTCCGAGAATGAGCTTCAACGATGAATAATCTTACAATATCAAGTCTTACCTGGGATTCCGACCGCAGCTAGAACCGGATAGAAAATTAAATATACAGGATTTGTTACCGGTTCGTGCATTTTTCCTGCCGAGTATCCTTGAAAATACTCTCGCAGTTCCAATACAAAGTAGTCGAGATATTCTTAATATATATTTGAGAAAGATCCTTAGAGAATTGATTCGGTTAAACCAAAACAACTTAATTAATCCCACATGGAGTTAGTTTAGTTTTGATTAGTTTGGTTCACTTTAGTTTAGTTTAAGTCAGTTTAATATAATTAAATTTAATTTGATTTTATTTGGTTTAGTTCTGTTTAGGTCAGAAGGTCATAAGGCCATTAGGCCATTCGGCCCACCGAATCTGTTCCATAGAAACATAGAAATTATGTGCAGGGGTAGGCCGTTCGGCCCTTCGAGCCTGTACCGCCATTCAATATGATCATGTCTGATCATCCAACTCAGTTTCCTGTACCTGCCTTCTCTCCATACCCCCTGATCCCTTTAGCCACAAGGGCCACATCTAACTCCATCTTAAATATAGCCAATGAGCTGGCCTCAACTACCTTCTGTGGCAGATAATTCCAGAGATTCGCCACTGTCTGTGTGAAAAATGTGTTTCTTATCTCCGTCCTAGAATATTTCCCCCTGATCCTTAAACTGTGACTCCTTGTCCTGGACTTCCGCAACATCGGGAACAATCTTCCTGCATCTAGCCTGTCCAACCCCTTAAGAATGTTGTAAGTTTCTACAAGACCCCCCCCTCAACCTTTTAAATTCTAGCGAGTACAAGCCGTTCAATCGTGGCTTGTCTATCTCTCCCTCCTAACCCCATTCTCCTGCCTTCTCCCCATAACCTCTGACACACGCACTAGTCATCTATCTATCTCTGTCTTACAAATATCCGTTGACTTGGCCTCAACAAGTTTAGTTTGGTTTAGTTAAGTTTTGCTTAATTTAGTTTAATTACGTTTAATTTAATTTCATTTAATTTAATGTAACTTACACGAGCAGAATCCTACACACTATGGATGATTTACGGTGTTTACCGGAGCTAATTAACCTTCAAACATGTACGTGTTTGGGCTGTGCGAGAAAACCGGAGCACCCACAAGAAACCCACGACATCACAGGGAGAACGTGCAAACTCCGAGCATCCGCGAACCGGGACCTTTGGCGCTAGGAGGTAGCAACTCTACCGCTGTGCCATCGTGCCTCCCGGATAAGTGGGGTTAGGAACATGAGGATGAAGGAAAGGAGGGCGGAGGGGGAAGGGTTGGGGAGATAGGGAAGGGGAAAAAGCGCGGGTAGATGGTATAGAGTGGAGGATGAGGAGGACGAGAGGAACATCTGAGTCGGCAGTGGAACTACAAATTAACAGCGCCAGAAACCCGGGTTCGATCCCGACTTCGGGTGCTGTCTTTACGGAGTTAGAAACATAGAAAATAGGTGCAGGTGTAGAGGCCATTCGGACCTTCGAGCCTGCACCGCCATTCAATATGATCATGGCTCATCATCTAACTCAGTAATCATGTACCTGCCTTCTCTTCATACCCCCTAAACCCTTTAGCCATAAGGAGGAAGTGGGGAGGGAGAAGCGGTGGAGAAGAGGGATGGGGGTGGGAGGAGGAGTGGGAGAGGGCTGAGGAGAGCGAGATGGAGAGGGGGAGTGGAGGAGAGAGCGATGGGGGAGGGAGAGATGTGTGGGGGACGGGGAGGGAGGGGAGGAGGGTGATGGGGTAGGCGGGAGGGGGTACATTGTGGAGGGAGTGGGATGGTGGGGGAGAGGGGAAAACGTTGGGAGGGAGAGTGGGTGGGAGAGAAGTGGAAGAGTGGGAAAGGAGGGGGTGGGGCAGGAGGGGAGGTGGCAGAGGGACAGTGGGGAGGGGAAGAGGTAGAGGTGGGGGAGGAGAGGGGTGGGAGGGGGGGTGAGAGGGTTGGTGGACGGCAAGGGGTGGGGTAAGGGGAAGAGATGTGGAAGTGGGGAGGGAGGGGTAGGGGGAGTGGTGGAAGAGGGACGGAGGCGTAGAATGAAGGGGCCGGGGGGAAGGAGGGAAGGTGGTGGGGTAGAGAGGGTCTGTTTTCCCAACGCACGTTTGTGGGGGGGCGGGGGCTGCGGCATTACACTCACACCAAACACACAGGTGGGGTGAGAGCGGGAGAGGGAGACGGGGTGGGCAGAGGGGAGGGTGAGGAGAGGAGGAGGGAGGGGAGAGGAAGAGGAAGACACTGGAGAGATTGGGAGGGAAAGTAGAGTGGGGTAGAGGTAATACCTTCTGTGACAGAGAATTCCACAGATCCACCACTCTCTGTGTGAAAAATGTTTTTCTCAGCTCGGTCCTAAAAGATTTCCCCCTTATCCTTAAACTGTGACCCCTTGTTCTGGACTTCCCCAACAACGGGAACAATCTTCCTGCATCTAGCCTGTCCAACCCCTTAAGAATGTTGTAAGTTTCTATAAGATCCCCCTCAATCTTCTAAAATCTGGAGAGAGAAAAGAGGAGAGAGAGAGAGAGAGAGAGAGAGAGAGAGAAGGGAGAGAGAGCGAGAGAGAGAAGGGGAGAGAAGGGGAGAGAGGGGAGAGAGAGAGAGAGAGAGAGAGAGCAGAGAAGAGAGAAGAGGAGAGGAGAGGAGAAGAAAGAGAGAGAGGAGAAGAAGAGAAAGAGAGGAAAGAAAAGAGAGAGAGAAGGAGAAGAGAGAAGAAAGAGAAAAGAGAGAGAAAGAGAGAAGAGAAAGAGAAAGAAAGAAAGAAACGAGAAAAGAAGAAAGAGAGAAGAAAGAGAAGAGAGAAGAGAAGAAGAGAGGAAACGAGAAAAAGGAGAACAGAGAAAGAGAGAAAGAGAAAGAGAAAGAGAAAGAGAGAAAGAGAAGAGAAGAGAAAGGAAAGAGAAAGAGCACGAGAAAGAGAAAGAAAGAGAAAGAGAAGAGAAGAGACAGAGAAGAAAGAGCACGAATATCAAAGAAAAGAACTGCTCTCCCTCTCCCTCTCCCTCTCCCTCTCCCTCTCCCTCTCCCTCTCCCTCTCCCTCTCCCTCTCCCTCTCCCTCTCCCTATTGTGTTGTACTTACAGCTGCAAGAACGGGTAGCAATCAATCAAGGGCTATAGGCCTATTGCGAGTTATGTTCAGGGCCATATCTATCCATGCGCTGTATACTTGTATTTATACTTATGCATTTTAAATATGTATGTCATGTTTTATACTTTGGCAATATAACAATGTTTTTTATCATGCCAATAAAGTTTTTCAATTGAATTGAATTGAGAGATTGAGAGAGAGAGAGAGTAGGAAACGTGAACAGAAAAAGAGATGCAGACCATCAGGCCCTGGGGATTTACGAGTGGTCAAACATGATCGGAATATTTTGTGTCTAATAATAATTGCTCAGATGTGTACACAAAGTATCAATATTTTATAATTGCAAGAAATAAATTGCGTGTTTTATGTCTCAATGTATCAATGTCATTGCTTCTCCGTATTGACTTCTCACCACACGTGCCCCAAACCTGGTCGGTCGAGTGAATCGAACATAATTTAACGTGTTTAATGCACCTGCTGTGCCCTCACCTGCTGAATTGTTTGTTCTAAGCTGCTGATAAACCATTGACCTGAGGTCAGTCATGGCTTTGAAAACTTGCCCTTGTTTTTAATGTTCAGTCATCCCGGGGGAGATGGACGTGGCTTTGTTGTTTTTTTAAGATTTAATCTGCTCGATTATTTTGAGGCATTGAATTGAGTCAACCGGCGATATGAAATACTCTGTGACAGTTTATGAAGACAGTATATGCCCTATTGCCCCCGGGGCTTCATCATTATCTATATGATCTGAAAATTGAGCCTGAATGTCTAAGTTAGTCCGGAATGGTTCCTAGTTCTGAGAAACTCTTTGTCGAGGGGCATTATTGTCGTAGATGAGTCAGAGGGGGAGTTATATTTTTCAGGCGCTTCGTTGTGAGTCAAAAATGTTCCTTCATGAAGACGTTTCAATCCGTCTGGTCATTCTTTGTTTTAGTGGAACAGCGTGGTGGTGATGTTGGTGATGGTGTGGTAATGGGGGCGGTGGTGTTGGTGATGGTGTGGGAATGGGGGCGGTGATGTTGTGGTAATGGGGGCGGTGATGTTGGTGATGTTGTGGTAATGGGGCGGTGATGTTGGTGATGGTGTGGTAATGGGGCGGTGATGTCGGTGATGTTGTGGTAATGGGGGCGGTGATGTTGGTGATGGTGTGGGAATGGGGGCGGTGATGTTGGTGATGGTGTGGGAATGGGGGCGGTGGTGTTGGTGATGGTGTGGGAATGGGGGCGGTGATGATGGTGATGGTGTGGTAATGGGGCGGTGATGTTGGTGATGGTGTGGTAATGGGGGCGGTGGTGTTGGTGATGGTGTGGGAATGGGGGCGGTGATGTTGGTGATGGTGTGGGAATGGGGGCGGTGATGTTGGTGATGGTGCGCTAATGGAGCGGTGATGGTGTGGTAATGGGGCGGTGATGTCGGTGATGGTGTGGTAATGGGGCGGTGATGTTGGTGATGGTGTGGTAATGGGGCGGTGATGGTGTGGTAATGGGGCGGTGATGTCGGTGATGGTGTGGTAATGGGGCGATGATGTTGGTGTTGGTATGGTAATGGCGCGGTGATGTTGGTGATGGTGTGGTAATGGGGCGGTGATGTTGGTGATGGTGTGGTATTGGGGCGGTGATGGTGTGGTAATGGGCCGGTGATGTCGGTGATGGTGTGGTAATGGGGCGGTGATGTTGGTGATGGTGTGGTAATGGGGCGGTGATGTTGGTGATGGTTTGGTAATGGGGCGGTGATGTTGGTGATGGTGTGGTAATGGGGCGGTGATGTTGGTGATGTTGTGGTAATGGGGCGGTGATGTTGGTGATGTTGTGGTAATGGGGCGGTGATGTCGGTGATGGTGTGGTAATGGGGCGGTGATGTCGGTGATGTTGTGGTAATGGGGGTGGTGATGTTGGTGATGGTGTGGGAATGGGGGCGGTGATGTTGGTGATGGTGTGGGAATGGGGCGGTGATGATGGTGATGGTGTGGTAATGGGGCGTTGATGTTGGTGATGGTGTGGTAATGGGGGCGGTGGTGTTGGTGATGGTGTGGGAATGGGGGCGGTGATGTTGGTGATGGTGTGGGAATGGGGGCGGTGATGTTGGTGATGGTGTGGGAATGGGGGCGGTGATGTTGGTGATGGTGTGGGAATGGGGGCGGTGATGTTGGTGATGGTGTGGTAATGGGGCGGTGATGTTGGTGATGGTGTGGTAATGGGGCGGTGATGTTGGTGATGTTGTGGTAATGGGGCGGTGATGTTGATGATGGTGTGGTAATGGGGCGGTGATGTTGGTGATGGTGTGGTAATGGGGCGGTGATGTTGGTGATGGTGTGGTAATGGGGCGGTGATGGTGTGGTAATGGGGCGGTGATGTCGGTGATGGTGTGGTAATGGGGCGGTGATGTTGGTGATGGTGTGGTAATGGGGCGGTGATGTTGGTGATGGTGCGCTAATGGGGCGGTGATGTCGGTCATGGTGTGGTAATGGGGGCGGTGATGTTGGTGATGTTGTGGTAATGGGGCGGTGATGTCGGTTATGGTGCGGTAATGGGGCGGTAATGGGGCGGTGCTGTCGGTTAAGGTGTGGGAATGGGGGCGGTGATGTTGGTGATGGTGTGGGAATGGGGGCGGTGATGTTGGTAATGGTGTGGTAATGGGGCGGTGATGTTGGTGATGGTGTGGTAATGGGGCGGTGATGTTGGTGATGTTGTGGTAATGGGGCGGTGATGTTGGTGATGTTGTGGTAATGGGGCGGTGATGTTGATGATTGTGTGGTAATGGGGCGGTGATGTTGGTGATGGTGTGGTAATGGGGCGGTGATGGTGTGGTAATGGGGCGATGATGTCGGTGATGGTGTGGTAATGGGGCGGTGATGTTGGTGATGGTGTGGTAATGGGGCGGTAATGGGGCGGTGATGTCGGTTATGGTGTGGTAATGGGGGCGGTGATGGTGTGGTAAGACATTTTGCACTTTGTTATGGAGTACAATCATAGCAACAGGATTTGAGTATTGGAGCAGGGAGGTTCTACTGCAGTTGTACAGGGTCTGGGTGAGACCACACATGGAGTATTGCGTACAGTTTTGGTCACCTAATCTGAGGAAAGCCATTCTTGTACAGAGAAGGTTCACCAGATTGATTCCTGGGATGGATAGGCTCAGCTTGTACTCGCTAGAATTTAGGAGATTGAGGGGGGATCAAGAGCAAGTGGTCACACAGTTTAAGGTTAATGGCGAAATCTTTTAGGACAGAGATGAAAAACAAAAAATGTTCACACACAGAGAATGGTGAATCTGTGGAATTCTCTGGCACAGAAGGTAGTTGAGGCCAGTTCATTGGCTATTTTTAAGAGAGAGTTAGATGTGGCCCTTGTGACTAAAGGATCAGGGGGTATGGACATAAGGCAGGTAGAGGATACTGAGTTGGATGTTCAGCCATGATGATATTGAATGGTGAATGGTGCAGGCTCGAAGGGCTGAATGGCCTCTACCCCTGCACCTATTGTCTATGTTTCTAATGGGCGCGGTGATTTTGGTGATAGTGTGGTAATGGGGGCGGTGGTGGACTCGTGGGAGGGTGTGGGTCCAGAAACTGCCGGAGATCCGGGGGTCAGGTGGGTGGAGCTTCGTGGTGGAATCGGAGGTCACCAGGGTCACAAGAGTCATCTGTGGATCGAGTCACTGAGGATCCTCGGTGTTAAGATCGGCTACTCCTGCGAAATGCAATGGGCTGACGTGTAGTACGCTACGGAGGGGTTCCTGGGCATTTCCCCCGCCCATTTTAGTAACCGGAGCCTACCTGACCCGACCCGACTCGCATTGTAAGCAACGTTGCGGAGCAACAGTTTGTGTGTGATATAGGGTTAGATTCATAATTCTGTCAGTTCATACTTCTGTTAATTCTTGTCAATAATAAAATTTGACTCTGGCAATTGTCTTTTTTAATGTTTTTTAAATCATTTCTTTTTAAATGGCTCACAACCAGTGTTTGAGTTGATTTTATAGTAACCGGAACCTACCTGAACCTACCTGACCCGACCCGACTCGCAGGGTATTTAACATTGCGGGGGGCACAGATTTTGTGCGTGATATAGGGTTAGATTCATAATTCTGTTAGTTCATACTTCTGTTAATTCTTGTTAAAGAATAAAATGTTTATAAACACACTTACATGAATGTGATATAAATGTATATAATCATATAACACACACAATTATATTTCTTCTGATTTTATTACCAATGATGAACTTTATTTCAGACTAGACAAGGGACATGAAATAATAAACATTGTAAACATCCCTGCAACTTCACACACACACTAGGCCCTATCCCATCCCTCAACTCTCCCCCCCCCCCCTCGGCACTCCCTCCGCTTCCCCCACACTACAATGCCTCCCCCCCTATGCTTCTCTCCCCGCTGCCCCGGGCCGCACACCCCCTCTCCCCGGGCCGCACAACCCCTCTCCCCTGGTCACGCACCCCCTCTTCACTGGCCACACACCCCTCACGCCGCTGCCCCGGGCCGCACACATCCTCTCCCCGGGCCGCTCACCCCGCACTCCCCGTTGCCCCGGGCCGCACACCCCCTCTCCCCGGCACAAGATGGCGCAGGCTGGTTGCTAAAATGGCTCCTATAAACACCCATGAATCAGCCTATGACCGTACTCCGCGTTTGCGTGAGAGTAAGCCATCTTGCTCTGCTATAGGATCTTTGGTCACCAGTGTCACAGGAGTCATCTGTGAACCAGTTCACTGGGATCCTCAGTGTGGTGGGGAGAGAGGGGGGAGGGTGAGCAGATGAGATGGAGAGGGAACGGATTCCTAAACCCCGCGACGCTGAGTGCATTTTACAATCAGAGAAAAGGGCGATTTTCACCACTTGTTTGAACTGCTGCCTGAACTTATTCTGGGTGACGGCGTAAAGCACCGTGTTTGTGCAGCAGCTCAGCATCTGCAGAATGGGGGCCAGTTCAGGATAGTCCCAGCTAACAATTAAATCAGCCAGTCTCACCCACAACACATTTACCGCATATACCGCCCACAACACGATGAAATTCCCCGAGATGACCAGCAGTAAAATGAGGGATTTCCTGCGGCTCTCCATCTGCGGGTGTCTGCCACTCTCCCCACTGCTGGGACTCCGGAGTCTCCTGCGGGCTCTGCTCGCCACTAACACGTATGTGATGGTCAAAGTGTTGAACACAACAATGAGGCCAAATGGGATCACGGGGTGATGAGATACTGGAGAAACTCCCCGATTCCCCAGGCCAGTGAGCGTCGAACAACGGTGCTTGCCCTACAAAACCAGGGGTCATTATATAGCATGTACCTACCGGTCAACATAAAATACCAGAAGGTGTTCTTTAAACAGCTCAGCACAGTCACTGTCCCCAGAAACACAGCCGCCGTTCTCTCGGTGCAATAGTTTGTTTTCAGCTTCTGGCAACAAATGGCCACAAATCGATCAAAGGTGAAGGCGACGGTGAACCAGACAGAACAGTCGGTGACGGCGTAAAGGAAGAAGGCGTGGATATTACACACTGGGACATTGACGAGGAACCAAAATGTATATCAGTCAGCAATGGGAATCTGCCTCATTATCAGGTCGACAATAATGACCAGTAGATCGGCCGTTGCCATGGCCATCAGGTAGCGAATGACACCAGTGGAGAGACCGCACTTTCCCCGGGACAGGACCACAATGGTCAGCGCGTTCACTGTGAGGAGGGAAGGAAGTAAACAGAGATATGACAGACAGCCAGCGGACAAAGCAAACTCGGCAGATTCATCGAGGTGAGGGGCAAATCAAATGCACAATCCTGTTCTGGGATTCCCATTCAGAGGCTGTCTAGTAGTAACTACTGAAGGAAATAAATAAACAACTGAAGGAAATAAATGATACTGCATCTGCTCGATTACTTAACAGATGAGAAGCTGCAGTTAGGACGATTGGGATAACCATTCCTGACCATTTCTCACTTCACCATGGGAGTTTAGCTCTTTGCTTCACTGTGAGTAAATCAAAGAGTATACAGCAGAACAAGATAGACCCAATGGGCTAACGTGTAGTAGGTAACGGAACGTCACGACCGCCATTTGTGTAAGCCAAACGCAACATCATCGGTAGCGGGAACGGACTCCACAGTTATATAATCCGCTCTTCCAATGAACTGGCCTCAACTACTTTCTGAGGCAGAGAATTCCTCAGATTCACCACTCTCTGTGTAAAAAATGTTTTTTCTCACCTCGGTCCTAAAAGATTTCCCCCTTATTCTTAAACTGTATGTGACCCCTTGTCCTGGACTTCCCCAACATCAGGAACAATCTTCCTGCATCTGGCCTGTCCAACCCCTTAAGAATTTTGTAAGTTTCTTACTGTTCCCCGATTACACTCGGTGACATTCACTTAGATACATTGAAACATAGAAATTAGGTGCAGGAGTAGGCCATTCGGCCCTTCGAGCCTGCACCGCCATTCAATATGATCATGGCTGATCATCCAACTCAGTATCCCGTACCTGCCTTCTCTCCATACCCTCTGATCCCCTTAGCCACAAGGGCCACATCTAACTCCCTCTTAAATATAGCCAATGAACTGGCCTCGACTACCCTCTGTGGCAGGGAGTTCCAGAGATTCACCACTCTCTGTGTGAAAAAAGTTATTCTCATCTCGGTTTTAAAGGATTTCCCCCTTATCCTTAAGCTGTGACCCCTTGTCCTGGACTTCCCCAACATCGGGAGCAATCTTCCTGCATCTAGCCTGTCCAACCCCTTAAGAATTTTGTAAGTTTCTATAAGATCCCCTCTCAAGCTCCTAAATTCTAGAGAGTATAAACCTAGTCTATCCAATCTTTCTTCATAAGACAGTCCTGACATCCCAGGAATCAGTCTGGTGAACCTTCTCTGCACTCCCTCTATGGCAATAATGTCCTTCCTCAGATTTGTAGACCAAAACTGTACGCAATACTCCAGGTGTGGTCTCACCAAGACCCTGTACAACTGCAGTAGAACCTCCCTGCTCCTATACTCAAATCCTTTTGCTATGAAAGCTAACATACCATTCGCTTTCTTCACTGCCTGCTGCACCTGCATGCCCACTTTCAATGACTGGTGTACCATGACACCCAGGTCTCGCTGCATCTCCCCTTTTCCTAGTCGGCCACCATTTAGATAATAGTCTGCTTTCCTGTTTTTGCCACCAAAATGGATAACCTCACATTTATCCACATTATACTGCATCTGCCAAACATTTGCCCACTCACCCAGCCTATCCAAGTCACCTTGCAGACTCCTAGCATCCTCCTCACAGCTAACACTGCCCCCCAGCTTAGTGTCATCCGCAAACTTGGAGATATTGCCTTCAATTCCCTCATCCAGATCATTAATATATATTGTAAATAGCTGGGGTCCCAGCACTGAGCCTTGCGGTACCCCACTAGTCACTGCCTGCCATTGTGAAAAGGACCCGTTTACTCCTACTCTTTGCTTCCTGTTTGCCAGCCAGTTCTCTATCCACATCAATACTGAACCCCCAATGCCGTGTGCTTTAAGTTTGTATAATAATCACTTATGTGGGACCTTGTCGAAAGCCTTCTGGAAGTCCAGATACACCACATCCACTGGTTCTCCCCTATCCACGCTACTAGTTACATCCTCGAAAAATTCTATAAGATTCGTCAGACACGTTTTGCCTTTTGTAAATCCATGCTGACTTTGTCCAATGATTTCACCACTTTCCAAATGTGCTGCTATCCCATCTTTAATAAGTGACTCTAGCAGTTTACCCACTACCGATGTTAGAATAACTGGTCTGTAATTCCCCGTTTTCTCTCTCCCTCCCTTCTTAAAAAGTGGGGTTACGTTTGCTACCCGCCAATCCTCAGGAACTACTCCAGAATCTAAAGAGTTTTGAAAGATTATTACTAATGCATCCACTATTTCTGGAGCTACTTCCTTAAGTACTCTGGGATGCAGCCTATCTGGCCCTGGGGATTTATCGGCCTTTAATCCATTCAATTTACCCAACACCACTTCCCGGCTAACCTGGATTTCATTCAATTCCTCCAACTCCTTTGACCCGCGGTCCCCTGCTATTTCCGGCAGATTATTTATGTCTTCCTTAGTGAAGACGGAACCAAAGTAGTTATTCAATTGGTCCGCCATATCCTTGTTCCCCATGATCAACTCACCTGTTTCTGACTGCAAGGGACGCCACCAGGTTAATTACCGGGATGGCGGGACTGTCATATGCTGAGAGAATGGAGCGGCTGGGCTTGTACACTCTGTGGAGTTTAGAAGGATGAGAGGGTATCTCATTGAAACATATAAGATTGTTAAGGGCTTGGACACGCTAGAGGCAGGAAACATGTTCCCGATGGTGGGGGAGTCCAGAACCAAGAGCCAGTTTAAGAATAAGGGGTCGGCCATTTGGATCGGAGACGAGGAAACACTTTTCCACCCAGAGAGTTGTGAGTCTGTGGAATTCTCTGCCTCTGGGGACGAGGTTAAAAGTCGAGGGTGAGAGACAGGTCGGAGGTTGGTCGAGGGTGGGGGGTGAGAGGTCAGAGTGAGAGGCGCGGGTCGGAGGTCGTGTTACCGGCCGGGCAAATGATGGGAAGCGACGAGAGGTCAGGGTGAGGACAGGGGTCAGAGGTCCACGTGAGAGTCAGGGGTCGGGGTGTTGCCACAGTTCGGAGTTTGGGATGAGAGGCAAGGGTCAGGGGTGGGGTCAGGGGATGATACAGGTCAGAGTTCAGGCAAGGGATGCGGTTCAGAGGTTATGTTGAGAGTCGGGTTAGAGGTCAAAGGTGAGGGGTACAGGTCAGAGGTCGGGAAAGGGATGGTTCAGAGGTCATGCAAGCGGTCATTTAAGGGCTGGGATGAGAGGTCACGGCAAGGATCAGAGGTCATGGGGTGAGGATACAGGTCAGATGAGATATGGGGTCAAAGGTGAGGGTGCAGTTCAGTCAGGCGAGAACTGGGGTCAAAGATCACGTGAGAGTCAGGGTCAGAGCTGAGGATAGAGGTCAAAAGTCAGATAAGGGATGCGGTGAGAGATAAAAGTCAGATAAGGGATTCGTGGGAGAGTCTAGAGTCTAGGACCAGAGGGCACAGCCTCAGGATTAAAGGACGTTCCTTTAGGAAGGAGATGGGGAGGAATTTCTTTAGCCAGAGGGTGATGAATCTGTGGGATTCGTTGCCACAGACGGCTGTGGAGGCCTCAAGTCAGTGGATATTTTTAAGGCAGAGATAGATAGATTGTTGATTAGTGCTGGTGTCAGGGGTTATGGGGAGAAGGCAGGAGAATGGGGTTAGGAGGGAGAGATAGATCGGCCGTGATTGAATGCGGAGTGGACTCGATGGGCCGAATGGCCTAATTCTGCTCCTGTCACTTATGATGGTGCTTGCTCGAAGGGCCGAATGGCCTACTGCGTCTATTGTCTATTGACCTTGTCAGTTATTGGAGATGGGAGCCCAAGTTCCAGAGGGGTAAATGCCGGGATACTTACACCCGGCCCGCAAACGTTTGGCAACGGACTCCATTTTGCCGAGGTCGTTGACAGCCGAGCAGTAATAATCGCATCGTTGGTCGGCGAGATGGAGACCGATCACCAGCTGCGATGCCAGTCCCTCTAGCCGCTCCTCCTTCCCGGAGCACTCCCTCCTCCAGCGGCATTCCCGAGGGCGAGGATTCCCCGCCGCCTGGCAGCGCAGTCACCCCCTCCCCCTCCACTGCCCCGTCCTCCTCCGAGACCACTCTCACATCCCTGGGGGCATCTGCGGAGAGTTCAAGAGACAACATAGAAACATAGAAAATGGGTGCAGGAGAAGACCATTCGGCCCTTCGAGCCAGCACCGCCATTCAATGTGATCATGGCTGATCATCCAACTCAGTATCCCGTACCTGCCTTCTCTCCATACCCCCTGATCCCTTTAGCCACAAAGGCTACATCTATCTCCCTCTTAAATATAGCCAATGAACTGTGGCCTCAACTACCTTCTGTGGCAGAGAATTCCACAGATTCACCACTCTGTATGTGTTAAAATAAAATGTTTTCCTCATCTCGGTCCTAAAAGATTTCCCCCTTATCCTTAAACTGTGAGCTCTTGTCCTGGACTTCCCCAATATCGGAAACAATCTTCCTGCATCTAGCCTGTCCAACCCCTTAAGAATGTTGTACGTTTCTATAGGATCCCCCCTCAATGTTCTAAATTCTAGAGAGTACAAACCGAGTCTATCCAGTCTTTCTTCATATGAAAGTCCTGACATCCCAGGAACTCAGCGGGTCTGGCAGCATCTCCGGTGAGAAGGGACGGGTGACGTTTCGTGTCGAGATCTGTCTTCAGACTGACAGTCAGAGGAGAGGGAGACACGGAGATACGGAGCTATGAGGTGTGAAAACGGGACAGGGGGGATGGTGATCCTGGATCATGGTTGGTTGGATAAAGGAACAACAAACCAAACAGAGGTAAGAGTTTAAGAAGGAACTGCAGAGGCTGGACAATCGAAGGTAGAAAAAATGCTGGAGAAACTCAGCGGGTGAGGCAGCATCTATGGAGCGAAGGAAATAGGCAACGTTTCGGGTTGAGAGCCTTTTTCAGACTGATGTGGTGGTGGGGGGGACGGGAAAATGAAAGGAAGAGGCGGAGACAGTGGGCTGTGGGAGAGCTTGGAAGGGGAGGGGAAGGAGGGAGGAAGCAGGGACTCGCTCTGGCCATGGAGGAGGCCCAGGAATGAAAGGTCGGATTGGGAATGGGAGGGGAAGTTGAAGTGCTGAGCCAGGTTGGTTATTGCGAACCGAGCGGAGGTGTTGGGCAAAGCGATCGCCGAGCCTGCGTATGGTCTCACCGATGTAGAGCAGCTGACATCTACATCAGCGGATGCAATAGATGAGGTTGGAGGAGGTGCAGGTGAACCTCTGCCGCACCTGGAAAGACTGCTTGGGTCCTTGAATGGAGTTGAGGGGGTGGGGGGGGGGGGAGGGTAAAGCAACAAGTGTAGCATTTCCTGCGGTTGCAAGGGAAAGTACCCGGGGAGGGGGTGGTTTGGGTGGGGAGGGACGAATTGACCAGAGATAAAATGTGGCCTGAGACGAGGGTTGCCAACTTTCCCGCTCCCACATAAGGGGCAAATGGTCAACATACGGGATAAATTCCCCGACGGCAATTCGTTGACCGACTAGGCCGTGGCTGGGTGAATGATGAGTTGGCCCGGGTGCTGGACTGCACACAAAGCCCAGTCGACGGATCCAGCTGGGGAGTTTTGGCCCGGGGGGCAAAGTCCGGCGCCCCGTCCAACTCGTGCACCGACGATCGGCCCATGAGGAGGGGTGGTGGTGGTGGCGTCGGCGGTCAGCGAAGGTCCAAAGGTCGGACAGCTGGCCGGGCTGCCGACCGACCGGGCCACGGGCGAGGCGCTGCTGCTGCTGCACTCCATGGGCTGCACTATGTCGGAGATGAGCAAGGCGGGACCGGACGACCCGACAGTCCCCTCGACCCGAGTAGTAGCGGTCAAATATGGGACAAGGGCGGTCCCGTGCGGGAGAAACCGATTAATAGGCCAATGTTGGGGCAGTCCAGAACCAGGGGCCACACACAGTTTAAGAATAAGGAGTAAGCCATTTAGAACGGAGACGGTGAAACACTTTTTCTCCCAGAGAGTTGTGAGTCTGTGGAATTCTCTGCCTCAGAGGGCGGTGGAGGCCGGTTATCTGGATACTTTCAAGAGAGAGGTAGATCGGGCTCTTAAAGATAGCGAAGTCAGGGGATATGGGGAGAAGGCAGGAACGGGGTGCTGATTGTGGATGATCAGCCATGATCGGTAGGGGCGCTGCAAGCCGGCGCCCTGTCAACAGCGTGTCCGTGTTTTTCCTCTTTTTTTGTTTTTATAGAATGTTTTACGGTATGTTTTTGATGTTTCTCGGTGTGTTTTGTGTGGGTGGAGGGGGGGGGGGAGGGGTTGAGGGTGCAACCGCTTCGGTCGCTTCCTCCACGGAGAGGCGACTTTTTCCAGGTCGCCTCCCCCGTGGCCTAACAGCAAGGATCGGCGCGGCCTTTCACGAAGACGCGCCCGGGGCTTCAGCGGCGGGCGCAGTGCGGACTCGGCGTGGAGCGGGCGAGCCCTCGCTGGGGCTCGCTGGAGAGGAGCGTGCCGTTTCGCTGGCCTGCGGCAGCCGGCAGCCTGAAGCCGCGGTCTGCAGAGCTCCAGCTGGCGCGGCGTCTGCAGCCCTGGATCCTTCGTGTGGGACCCGGGGGAAAGAAGAAGCTCCGAATGCCGGCCCGCGGCCAACTTCTACCGCGGGCCCGGCGTGAATTTACCATCACCCCTGGAGGGGAGCTTCGACCACCGGCCCTGCAGTCTGCGCTGCTTCTGGCAGCGGTGCGAATTTTAAAGCTTCAACCACCGGCCTGCGGCCTACACCAGCCTGAAGCCGCGGTCTCCGGTGGGGAAGAGCCGATCCTGGACTTACCTTGACTTTTACCTTGTCCTTTATCATCTGGACGCACGCAGCGAGAGCTGCAGAGGGTTGAGGTCCCGACCACTGGCCAATGCCTGAGCCTTCCACCACACTGATCAATGCTGTGTTGGATGTGTGTGTTAAATGTTTATTGTGTTTGAGTGTTCTTTATCATTGTACCGCTGCTGACAAATTCATTTCACTTGCACTTTATGTGCAATGTGACGAATAAAACTGATTGTATTGATTGATTGATTGATAACATTGAGGGGCGGTGCTGGCTCGAAGGGCTGAATGGCCGACTCCTGCACCTATTGTCTATTGAGAAAACGTTTAAGGAAGAACGGCAGATGCTGGAAAAATGCAAGGTTTGACTAAATGCTGGAGAAACTCAGCGGGTGAGACATGCGAGGAATGCATGAGGCTGTCTCACCCGCTGAGTTTCTCCAGCATTTTTGTCTACCTTCTGGGAACACGTGATTTGATGCCTGCCAACCGGGTGGGATGGGGTCGGGATCCATGTGTACGTGATAGATGTGGCCTGCCATCCGCTCTCGGACACGCGTCCCGGCTCCTACACAGAACAAGTTTGCCCACCTCTGGTGTACGTGTTTGGAGTGTGGGAGGAAACCGAAGATCTCGAAGAAAACCCACGCAGGTCAAGGGGGGAACGTACAAACTCCATACAGACAGGCACCCGTACTCGGGATCGAACCCGGGTCTCCGGCGCTGTATTCGCTGTAAGGCAGCAACTCTACCGCTGCGCCACCGTGACTGCCGGTGGATTAGGCGGAATTAGTTACAAGGTAGAGATATTCGGGGATTAGACCGTATTAGCTGCAAGGAGTCATTTGCAGGGATTGGAGGCTATTAGTTACAGAAAGAGCTTGAGTTTAGTTCATTTTCGTGTGTACCGACAATAACCGAGTACATGGACACGGCGCAGCATGCAGTGACTAGTGAATTACCACAAGGCTCGATACCGGAACTGCGGGGTTTACAATATACATCAATGATTTAGATGAAGGGATTCAAAGTAACAATCGCAAATTTGCAGACGACACAAAGCTGGGTGGCAGTGTGAACTCTAAGGAGGATGCTATGAGAATGCAGGGTGACTTGGACAGGTTGGGTGAGTGGGCAGATGCAGTTTAATATGGATAAATGTGAAGTTATCCACTTTGGTTGCAAGAACAGGAAGGCAGATTATTATCTAAATGGTGTCAGGTTGGGAAAAGGGGAAATACAACGGGATCTGGGGGTCCTTGTACATCAGCCAATGAAAGTAAGCATGCAGGTTCAGCACGCAGTGAAGAAAGCGAATGTCATGTTGGCCTCCATAACAAGAGGAGTTAATTCAGGAGCAAAGAGGTCCTTCTGCAGTTGTACAGGGCAATAGTGAGGCCACACCTGGAGTATTGTGTGCAGTTTTGGTCTCCTAATTTCAGGAAGGACACTAAAACATAGAAAATAGGCGCAGGAGTAGGCCATTTGGCCCTTCGAGTCTACACCGCCATTCAATATGATCATGGCTGATCATCCGACTCAGTATCCTGTACCTGACTTCTCTCCATACCTTTAGCCACAAGGGCCACTTCTAACTCCCTCTTAAATATAGCCAATGAACTGGCCACAACTACCTTCTGTGGCAGAGAATTCCACAGATTCAACACTCTCTGTGTGAAAAATCTCGGTCCTAAAAGATTTCCCCCTTATCTTTAAACCGTGACTCCTTGTTCTGGACTTCCCCAACATCGGGAACAATCTTGCTGCATCTAGCATGTCTAACCCCTTAAGAATTTTGTAAGTTTCTACAAGATCCCCCCTCAATCTTCTAAATTCTAGCGAGTACAAGCCGAGTCTATCCAGTCTTTCTTCATATGACATTCCTACCATTCCAGGAATCAGTCTGGTGAACCTTCTCAATTCAATACAATTCAATTTATTGTCATTTGGACCCCTTGAGGTCCAAAGGAAATGTCGTTTCTGCAGCCATACATTACAAACAAATAGACCCAAGACACAACATAATTTACATAAACATCCATCACATTGCTGTGATGGAAGGCCAAAAAAACTTATCTCTCCACTGCACTCTCCCCCCCCCCCGATGTCAGAGTCACAGTCAAAGTCAAAGTCAAAGTCAAAGCCCCCGGCTGGCGATGGCGATTGTCCCGCGGCCATTAAAGCCACGCCGGGTCATGCAAGGTCGCACACCGGGATCTTGATGTTAGAGCCCCCGGCGTGCGCTCGCAAAGTCCCGCGGCCATTCCAAGCCGCGCGGGGCGATGGTGTAAGGCCCCGCTCCAGGAGTTCTTCAACCCCGTAACTCGGGCGGGAGAAGTCGCCATTGCGGGAGCCCCGAAAAGCGGTCTCCCTCCAGGGACCCGCGGGCTCCCGGTGTGGCGGTCCGCCAGACCCGCAGTTGCAGCCTCCGAAACTCCGGAGGTCGGGCCGCAGCAGCGTCCACCACAGCTCCACCCGCTCTGGACTCGGCCAACTCCGCGACGGTGAGGTGAGTAGTCGGCACCAGAGCTCCCGGTCTTCCTGTTGGAGGCCGCTCCTCGTTGCAGCCCCAACGACAACGGAGACCCGACAAAGAAAAGGTCGGGTCTCCCGTGCAGGGAGAGATTTAAAAGTTACCCCCATCCCCCCACACCACCCCCACCCCCCCCCCCCACACACATACCCCAACAAAAAATAACAAAAACTACATAAAAACATAGACATAAAATAATAAAAACGCAGACGGACTGCAGAGGCCGCTGCTGACGAGAGTCGCGCCGCTCTATGGCAAGAATGTATTTCCTCAGATTAGGAGACCAAAACTGTGCACAATACTCCAGGTGTGGTCTCACCAAGACCCTGTACAACTGCAGTAGAACCTCCCTGCTCCTATACACAAATCCTTTTGCTATGAATGCTAACATACCATTTGCTTTCTTCACTGCCTGCTGCACATGCATGCCTGCTTTCAATGACTGGTGTACCATGACACCCAGGTCTCGTTGCATCTTCCCTTTTCCTAATCTGGCACCATTCAGATAACAGTCTACTTTCCTGTTTTTGCCACCAAAGTGGTCAACCTCACATTTATCTACATTATACTGCATCTGCCATGCTTTTGCCCACTCAACCAGCCTATCCAAGTCATCTTGCAGCCTCCTAGCATCCTCCTCACAGCTAACACTGCCCCCCAGCTTCGTGTCATCCGCAAACTTGGAGATGTTGCATTCAATTCCCTCGTCCAAAACATTAATATATATTGTAAATAGCTGGGGTCCCAGCACTGAGCCTTGCGGTATCCCACTAGTCACTGCCTGCCACTGTGAAACGGACCCGTTTACTCCTACTTTTTGCTTCCTGTGTGCCAACCAGTTCTCTATCCACATCAATACTGAACCCCCAATACCATGCGCTTTAAGTTTGTATACTAATTTTGCTATTGAGGGAGTGCAGCGTTCCCAGGTTGGCGGTACTGTCATATGCTGAGAGAATGGAGCGGCTGGGCTTGTACACTCTGGAGTTTAGAAGGATGAGAGGGTATCTTATTGAAACATATAAGATTTTACTTCGGAGTCAGGTGAGTGACTACGTGAAGAACCCCGCTAGGACGCATGCGTGTCATATCGCTACACGCATTGCAACGAGTCACAGCAGGGGGAAGGACGTTCCCCTTTAGCGGCAGAATTTAAAAGCCGAGAACAGCAGGTAAGGAGACTCTGCGTTTTTTCCCCACTTACTTTGCAGGTGGAAAGATGGACAGATCCACGAGAAGGTAGGCTGCGAAAAAGCTGGCGGGGGAGAACCGCGGAGTTGCGGGCAGCCAGCAGCAGCAGCAGCAGCCGACGGCACGCCAATCGCCCGAAATGGGAACAGCTGTGCCATACTTCGCTCCCGCACCGGCCAAACCTACACCTCGGCCGGGCGGGAAAGCGAATCAAAAAACGGACCGAATGGCAGACTCCGATGAGTCTGACTTTGAACAGCCGCGAGTGGCCAGTGCCCGTGAGCATTGGAGCCAGTTGGAGCGGCTGCAGGATCTGGAGCAGCCGCGAGTGGCCTATGCCCGAGAGCATAAGAGCCAGTTTGAGCGGCTGCTGGAGGAAATACTCCAAAGCGGCAGGCTCCGGGAGATGGAGGCTAGCCACAGTGGGCAGTTAATAAGCCCCACAGCAGTACCCCTTGTGGGGCTGCACAGTGTTTCTCCCTCATCAGAGGGGAGCACGGAGGGTCAATTCTGGGCTGACCATGAAGAGGGGAGTGATCAACATACCCCTAGTATGCCTGGGGTGAAAGAAAATATGTTGGATATGGTGTCCCAGTTTATCCAACCTGACCAAACTGGCCAAAACCTGGAGCCGAAAATAGCGGCAAGCATTGACTACATGTATTTTAACCAACTACAGGGACAGGCATTATCGGACACCATGGCATGACACTTACCACCAGGGAACTGCAAGTCCCTGCTTACCACCAGGGAACTTGACGAAGAGGCGAAAACCCTGGGGCTCATAAAAGCAGCATTCAAAAGCTACTACGGCCAAAAACATCACCCCTACGCAACCACCAGTCGGCCAAGACAAACTGGAGAAAGCGCAAAAACCAGGAACACCCAACATCGGTCATTTTTAGGCCATGACCCAGACTGACCTTCATGGAAAATGCGCAAGCCCTCAACACCAACCCAACCACAGACCCAGACAACGGCGCCTCAACGTCCATGGAGGATGCCGAAGAAATAACACACCTACCACTGGTAACCATGGAGGTAGGTGGGACTGGTTCCTTAAGAATTAAAGGGAGCATGGAAGTTGGTGGGAGATTACGATATTATTTAGATGCATGGAATAAGTTAACTACCGACACTTATATTCTAAGCAGTATCCAGGGTTATACCATAGAATTTATACAAAAACATAACCCTCCAGTTCAGCATGTACCGAACCGAATGTTCGTGCTCACAGGCATAGAAAAATCTAAAGCACATGCTGAATTACAGCGGCTATATAAAAAAGGAGTAATTGAGAAAACCCAACACGAATCACAATAATTCGTGTCCAACATCTTTATAAAAAACAAGAAAGATGGTGGTTGCCGCATCATCATCGATTTGACTACTTTGAATACCTTTGTACAATATATTCATTTCAAGATGGAAACCTTTGTTACTGCTAAACAATTGATTTCCGAAGGCTACTACATGGCAAGCAACGATTTAAAAGATGCTTACTATACAGTACCCATAAGAGGTGACCACAGATGTTATTTAAAATTCACCTGGATGGGTCAGCCCAGGCAATACAGGGCACTACCTAATGGGCTGACATCAGCCCCCAGGCTGTTCACAACAATTTTGAAACCAGCCCTAGCGTTACTGCGGAAACAAAAACACAGGCATATCTAAATGACATACTTATTGTTGGCAAAACTTTGGAATTGGCCAAACAAGCGGTAACAGCCACAAAACAACTGTTTGAAAAACTGGGGTTGATCATCCATCCAGTTAAATCTAAATTAACGCCTTCAACAAAAATGGATTATCTAGGGTTCACCATTAACTCAGTTCTCACGTCAGTGACTTTGCCGAAAGAAAAGGTTACAATCTTAATAGAGGCTTGTATCGAAATCATTGACATCACCAAACAATCCATTAGACTGGTAGCTAGAATATTTGGGTAGATAGTGGCTGCATTTCCAGCCACACAATTCGGACCTTTACACTATCGAAATTTACAGAGAGCAAAAATAAGAGCACTCAAAATTAATGGTGGCCATTTTGACAGACCAATGAAGCTACCAACAGAGGCCATAATGGAACTAAAATGGTGGGAACATTACATCAGGTATTGTTCCAATCCAATAATTATCAGCAACCCGTCTATGGTACTACAAACTGATGCCAGTGCACTTGGTTGGGGTGCTACCAATTCCATCTCCAGCTGTGGAGGAGATGGAATGCAAAGGAGGCATCATTATTACAAACACTGCGCAGAAACTACCTGGAAATGTTAAGTGCATTCCATGGCCTTAAGTCATATTGTTCTGGGTTAAATCACCAGCATGTTAGACTACAAATTGACAACACCCCGGTGTTAGCATATATCAACCATATGGGTGGAAACAAATCGACATCATGTGACAATCTGGCCAACACAATTTGGCAATGGTGTATCCAGAGAGATATTTGGATATCAGCTACCTACTTACCAGGTAAACTAAATTTAGTGGCAGACCCCAGGTCACGCAAATTCAATGAAAACACTGAATGGATGTTGGATAAAAATGTATTTGCTGAAATTACAGCACAGTATGGAGCACCAGATATCGATCTTTTCGCATCCAGGCTCAATCACCAGTTATCAAATTATGTTTCATGGGAACCAGACCCTGGGGCAGCGGCAACAGATGCATTTTCGCTGCATTGGGGGAAATTGTTTATTTATGCATTCCCTCCTTTCTGCATCATCAGTCGGGTATTAAGGAAAATACAGCAAGACTCTGCGTCTGGTATTTTGATAGTACCCGATTGGCCTACTCAACCATGGTTCCCGGTGATACTAGACATGGTATTAGAACCATGCATCACCATCCATCATAGACCTAATGTACTGGTCCATCCAGTAACTAAGGAAAGTCACCCATGTCATAATTACACAAACCTATTAATTTGTAGAGTTTGAAAGCACCTCTACTACACCTGGGACTGACGGACCGAACAGTGGATATGATTGCATCGGCCCCCAGACAGTCCACCAAAAAAACAGTACTTGGTGTACATCAAGAAATGGGGAACGTACTGTCACAACAATAACCTCAACCACAGATCAATCAACATCCCGTCTGTTCTGGAATTTCTGGCCATTACGATGAGGGGCTCAGCTATACTGCCATCAACTGCACCAGAAGTGCTCTGTCAACATACCTGTGGCAAGGAACAGAACGGCATTCTGTAGGGACACACCCCCTGGTAACCAAACTCATCAGGGGCATTTTCAATACTAATCCTCCAAGAACCAGGTACACCCAAATTTGGGATGTGAGCATTGCACTGACCATGTTAAGAAACTGGTCTCCACCTACAGCTCTGTCCCTACAGAAACTAACAATGAAAACGGTCATGCTGATGGCCTTGGTCACGGCACAAAGGGTCCAGTCGCTACAAAAACTAAGGCTGGACAACTTGACAATTTCATCTGGGAATTTGACTTTTCATATCCATGAATTAGTCAAACAGAACAGACAGGGCTCAGCGGGGCTAAAAATAGATTTCAGGGCCTACCCGACGGATGATCGTCTCTGTATTGTAACTCACTTACTATTATATATGGAATTTACAAGGATCATCAGAGGCAAAGAAATGGCACGTTTAATCAGCTACAAACAGCCACACAAAAAGGTGACAGCCCAGACCATCTCAAGATGGCTAAAACAGGTCCTAATAAAGGCTGGAGTAGACACTAACATTTTTAAATCTCACTCCACCAGTGCTGCAGCTACATAAGCAGCAATGCAGTTGGATGTTCCAATGGACCAAATCCTCAAGACAGCAGGATGGTCAACGGAGAGAACTTTCCAACGATTTTACAATAAACCAGTCATTGAACCTGGAACATTTGCAGAAACACTTTTAAGTTCTGTAATATGATTTTACCCCATAAATAGGGGCTATGATTTGGAGTTAATAAATTTTCGTTGTTTCAATATCGTATTGATATCTAATAATGTTAACACTATTCTCCCCATAATCAAGGCAGATGTGATGCATGGACTCGTTTCCACGGTATGAAATCACAGAGCTTTAAAATCTTCACGTAGTCACTCACGTGACTCCGAAGTAAAATTGTAAGATTAAACGAGAACTTACCAGTTTGAAGTTTGATCGTTATTTTATGAGGAGTAACGTTGAGGGAATACGTGCCCTCCGCTCCCACCATTGATCATATGCTCAACTGGTATCTCTTCTCTAATCTTACTATGTTTAGTCATTACAGTTATCTGTGATTTCACACCGCTGCTTTGAAGAAACACGCATGCGTCCTGGCGGGGATCTTCACGTAATCCCTCAACGTTACTCCTCATAAAATAACGATCAAACTTCGATCTGGTAAATTCTCGTTTAATCTTACTAATCTCTGGAACTCTCTGCCACAGAAGGTAGTTGAGGCCAGTTCATTAGTTATATTTAAGAGGGAGTCATATGTGGAACTTGTGGCTGAAGTGATCAGAGGGTATGGAGAGAAGGCAATGCGGGATACTGGGTTGGATGATCAGCCATGATCATATTGAATGGCGGTGCAGGCTCGAAGGGCCGAATGGCCTACTCCTGCATCTATTTTATATGTTTCTATGTCATATTAATGGTGGAGCAGCAAGATGGATTCAACAGTGGCTGAATGGGAGATGCCAGAGAGTAATGGTGGATGGCTGTTTGTCAGGTTGGAGGCCGGTGACTAGTGGGGTGCCTCAGGGATCTGTGTTGGGTCCGCTGTTGTTTGTCATATACATAAATGAACTGGATGATGGTGTGGTAAATTAGATTAGTAAGTATGCATATGATACTAAGATAGATGGTTTTGTGGATAATGAAGTAGATTTTCAATGCCTACAGAGAGATTTGGGCCATTTAGAAGAGTGGGCTGAAAGATGGCAGGTGGAGCTTAATGCTGATAAGTGTGAGATGCTACATCGTGGCAGGATAAATCAAAATAGGACGACATGGTAAATGGTAGCGAATTAAGGAATGCAGTTGAACAGAGGGATCTAGGAATAACAATGCATAGTACCCTGAAGGTGGAATCTCATGTCGATAGTGTGGTAAATAAATCCTTTTTTGTGCTGGCCTTTATAAATCAGAGCATTGAGTATAGAAGTTGGGATGTAATGTTAACATTGTACAAGGCATTGGTGAGGCCAATTCTGGAGTATGGTGTACAATTTTGGTCGCCAAATTATAAGAAAGATGTAAACAAAATAAAGAGAGTACAGAGGAGATTTACAGAGGAGAGTTGGTCGTAGCTTTGTTTTTAAAGATTTAATCTGTTCGATTTGTTTGAGATAATGTATTGATGTGAGGTGTGAATCAAATATATTCCAGCAAGAAGACGATTGAATACGTCCAGTTATTTTTGTCTTAGTGGAACAACGCCATGGGCGGAAATCCCGGGGTACGGGGGAGGGGAGTGGGGTGGAGAGGACAGGTCAACTACATTTTTTGAGAGGTTGGGACGTCCAATTGAACCTCTGTCTTACCCGGATTACTAACCAGTCAGCGGAAAGGCAATACGTGTTTGCAATCGAGGTATTCACAGTGTACCGATTCATAATAAAAGGAGGAAAATCCGAGAAAAGTTACCTTGGCTGCAGCACGAAGTAACTAGGACGAGACACTAAGAATTATTGCAGCTAAATTTCACAAATACCACACTTCCATTCTGACTGGAAAGCACTGATGAGGTAGGGTGAGGCGGCTATTCAAGAATGGTCTGAGAGCACTAAGCCTATACCGAAGCAGGGCAGAGGATCAGAGGACATTTTGAACAATCGGACGGCGGGAAAGAGAGCGGAACTTGAGCTGACTGAATGCTAATGTACACCCATGGATTAGGATTTTATAACACGTATTTGTATTTGTACAGTTATTGATTTAAATAGTTTTGATTTTCATATTGTCGTATATCAGGAAGCAAAATGGTAAATTGAAACCCCTGATATTTGTTCTGTAAGTGGGAAGAGTGGATAACAGGCATCAATTAGTTCAAGATGCGATATTCGAGGCTATTTTTCAATGTGGCTTAATTGGGCGCAGATAATTGCCAAGATATGGATTTTTTTAAATTATAAGGTTATAAAAATTATAACATAGAGTGTTAGGACGATAATAAATAGATGTGTCAATGCATTTAGCCTTCACAGCACTGTATTTAAAATGGCTAAAACCAATGCCGCCTGCTGAAACACCTTTTCTAAAACAATATATCAATTCTCCCTACACGGATATTGATATCTATGGTATTTATTTGATAGATATATGGAAGAGAGATTTTTCAAAACAATATGGCATTTAAGGTTAATGTTAACGCTGCGGAAAGACAAAGATGAAAGGCCACAGAGACATTGATCAATGATAATTTATTTCGACTACACAAATACTATTGTGTCACGAGAATATAAAAATGCTGTCGATACTACGAATTATTGACTTTGGGTTCTCTTGGAGTATTTCGCGGTTGCACTGAAAAAGGCCTTCAAATATCCGACTTGTTCCATGGAATCTCCCCTGATCTACGATCTGTTTAATTTTGTGTCTGTGCCTATCTGAGTAAAGCCAACTATTGGGTACGAGTATAGCACAAAATAGCACAACAATCCCTCCTACATTTCTCATGGGCATTCTCTCATCTGAACATGTTTGATGCGAATAAGAGTGAGAACAACACCGGGGTAATCCCGTTCAACAAATAGACGCAGCGGCTGATCGCTCCCCCACGTGGCTGCCGCGGGAAACAACAGCTCATCGTCGGCAGTGGCTGGATTAGCGAGTGGACCTACTGCGCTGTTGACTCGTTGATCCGTGTGTTTCTGGTATTGCATGGCCGTCCGAAGGGGGGGGGGGGGTGCGGTGGGTGCGACCGCACCCCCCTTTTTTCCCCAGAGTAAGAAAAAATCCCTAGGGGGAAAAAATCGGAAAATAAATCTGACCCGCGGGACAAGGGAATGCCCATTTCTCCGGGCCCCCGGGGGGGGGGGGGTGTGGTGTCTGCCCGCCCGGTCCAGCGTCTCCATCCGCGGCGTCGGGGCCTCACCAACAGCTTGCCTGGCGACCGGGAGACCGTCGACCCGTCGCCGGGCGGGAGTGTCTGAATCTGAACCTGGCGGCTGTAACCCCAACAACAGACGCCGCTGCGGCGGGGCCGCTCCCCACGCCTTCCCCCGCCGCCGGGGCCCAAGCCATCTTCACCCCACGCCATCCCCGCTGGGCCATCGCCAACCCCGCTGGGACCACACCACCCCCGCTGGGCCCAAGCCAACCTCGCTGGGCCCAAGCCACCACCGCTGTGCCCACACCACCCCTGCTGGCCCCACGCCACCCCCGCTGATCCCGCTGGGCCCACGACATCCCGCTGAGCCCACGTCACCCCCGCTGTGCCAACACCCCTATTTGGGCCCACACCACTCCCGCTGACACCCGCTGGGCCCACGCCACCCCTGCTGGACCCACACCACCCACGCTGGGCACACGCCACTCCTACTGGGCCCACGCCACCCCCGCTGGGCCCACACCACTCCGACGACCCCCACTGGGCCCACGCCACCCCCGTTGGGCCCATGCCACCTTTATCATCGCACCCCCGCAAGAAAGAAGGGGATGTGGGAGGGGGAGAGAGGGGGGGGGGGGGAGGGGAGGGAGACATGGGCAGGGAAGAGGAAAAGGGGGATTATCTTTAATGAGATTGCAAAATTAAGGTAGGTTTTAGAGCTATTATATTTTCTATTCCATATAAATAATTTTAAATAATATTAAATAATATCAAACAATTGGAACTGCTTTCTTTTCCTTGATAATAATACTGAAAAATATCAATTCCATAGTTTGTAACATAAATATACATTTTAATGGGATCATTATATTCAGATGTAACATTTCCATTTTGAGATCGGGGGTTGGGTGTCAAATATGCGTCAAGCCGATAGCCTAATCGTTAAAGAGTTAAAAGCCTTTTTTGTGCTGGCCTTTATAAATCAGAGCATTGAGTATAGAAGTTGGGATGTAATGTTAACATTGTACAAGGCATTGGTGAGGCCAATTCTGGATTATGGTGTACAATTTTGGTCGCCAAATTATAAGAAAGATGTAAACAAAATACAGAGAGTACAGAGGAGATTTACTGGAATGTTGCCTGGGTTTCAGCAACTAAGTTACAGAGAAAGGTTGAACAAGTTAGGTATTTATTCTTTGGAGCGCAGAAGGTTTAGGGGGGGGGGACTTGACAGAGGTCTTTAACATGATGAGAGGGATAGACAGAGTTGACGTGGATTAGCTTTTTCCATTGAGAGTATGGAAGATTCAAACAAGAGGACATGATTTGAGAATTAAGGGGTAGAAATTTAGAGGTTACATGAGGGGGAACTTCTTTACTCAGAAAGTGGTATTTGTGTGGAATAAGCTTCCAGTGGGAGTGGTGGAGACAGGGTCGATTTTACCATGTAAAATTAAATTGGATAGGTATATAGACGGGAAAGTAATTGAGGTTTATGGGCTGAGTGTAGGTAGATGGGACTAGGGGAGAATAAGTGTTCGGCACAGACTAGAAGGGACGAGATGGCCTGTTTCTGTGCTGTCACTGTTATCTGGTTATATCGTTATAAGAGAATATTGCGTCTCATCGTACTCGTTCTCACCCAGCAAACAAATAACAATGGTCTGTTCCCTTTATCGTCGTTATGTTTCGCATATCTTTCAATCATTTATACTATATCTCCCCATATCATCACTATCTATCTTCCTTTCCGCTGGCGCTCAGTCTGCAGCAGGGTCCCGACCTGAAACGTCACATATTACTTTTCTCCAAAGATGCTGTCTGACCCGCTGACTTTCTCCAGCTGTTTGCATCTACCTACATGCTACTGGAGCAGGTTGATCAGCAGGTCGAACGTGACAAGGATATGAAAACGATGTTGAGTCGGGAGGCTAAATCTCAACAGAGCCCGGTCTGTAAGGACGCCGAAAGCATGAACTGTATTCGAACAGTTGATTTGAAACGCCAGCAGTTTCTGACATCCGTGAGGGGAAATCTGTTCTCTCTTTCCTCAGGTGCAATCAAACTGTTGTCTAGCGTCCGCTGTCCTTGTCAATGGCGGGGAAATATTCAGCTCATTGTAAAGTTCACGAGTGGTCAAGCATGGTGGTGGAGACCGGGTTCTCAAAGGGAATATAAAATGTTCATGTCCCCTGGAGCGTCTGAATATATGAGAATAATTAGTATCAATATGGATGTTAATAATGAGGATTTGTATGGACACGAGTGACACAACGTCATCACAGCTGAGGTCACCCTTCTCTCTGGGAAGGGGGCAGTGGTGATCGACCCTCTCTCAGATGTGGGCAGCAATGATTCCTCATTCATCAACGTTAGTCTACGTTGGGATTGATCTATGTGGAGAATCTGTGATTTATGAAATTGTCGTTTTAAATTTCACCCCTTCGATACCGGCGAAGAAACTGGCCTCGTGACTGGCGACCATGTCTCGAATGCATTGAGCCGAGCCACATCCACCCCTCCCGCCCCCTGTCCCCACAATCTCCTATCTCCTACTGCCTAATTCACTGCAATTTGTTCCACTGTTAGAACTGAGAAAATGTTAGTGTTGAGCAAATCGGACAGCTTCCCTGGAGAGAGGAACAGGAATTATTTTTCAGGTCGACAGTCCGTGTCTGTTACAAGGGCAGATCGGAATTCAGTCAAGTGGACACGGTGAATTTATTCTTGCCAGAAGAGAGCATGTAAATTCTATTAAACGGACGGACTGAACAGCCCATACTTGCCATCGCCATATAATCGTAGTCACACAACATGGAAACAGGCCATTCGGCCCAACTTCCCCATTCCGAACAAAATGCTTTACCTACATTAGTCCCCCCTGGTGACGTTTGTCCAATATTGCCCCAAACCATTGTATCCTTGTTCCCATCAAGCTGTACTTTGAATGTTCTTTTATTGCCTGCCTCAACTATATCCTCTCGCAACGCTTTCTAGAGAAACACTGTTGATAGGTCGCCATCCGGTTCCTCGTTCACCTTAAACCTACATCCTCAGGTTGTTGTTTCCCCTGCGATTAACGAATTGGCATTCACCTTATCCTCTTGTAATTGTGTACACCTCTGTAAGATCACCGCTCAGGCACTTGCGCTTCATGGAACAACATTACAATACTTCCCTAAATCTGCCTGTAGCTCACACCTTCAAGTCCGGGCTGCATGATCTGCACTCGTTACAGCTTAGTGGCAAGCATGACAGAGCAGGGTGACCACAACTGAATACAGTAATCCAAATGCCGCTCAACAACGTCTTGTACTCCCTTCATTGGCTCCCTGTGAGAACCAGGATATGCAATAAATTCCTCCTTCTTGTCTATAAAGCCCTAAATGCTTTAGGAGATACATATTTTACAGAGTCCCTATTGGAGCGCTCATGTCTTCTGATGCTGGCCTGTTAGCAGGGGCGGATCTACTATGTGACTAATAGCCCCTAATCCCGGAAGGGCCACAGAAGCTACATCGCCCAGATATTCTTACGATTTAAATCGGAATTCCGATCTTTTTGTTTTCCTATAAATAAATGTGATTGTTCACCTCGACTAAACCGCTCGCCTTGACTAAACTTCACCTCACGCGTAAATATCAACTCACCAAACCTTGCCTCGACTAAACCTCCCACCTCACACATAATCCCCGTCTCGATTCATCGCCGCCTCTTTCCCGCTCCCGCTCCCGCGGGGAGGGTCTGCGGCCGCCGTGGGCGGGGGAGCGGGGTTTGGACTCGACGTCAACGTCAACGTCAACGTAAACGTCCGGGCGCCCCGTTCCCCACCCACCGGCTCTCTCGGGCAATGTGCCTGTGCCGTTTTCCGCTATCGGCCCCGCCCCCCTGGTTGGAGCCGCTCCTCCAACAGCGGAGAGGGGGGGGGGGGGGTGGCGGGAGATGGATAGAGGCCGCGATTAGTCGAGGCGCTGATTAGTCGTGAGGTTTAGGTGAGGTTTAGGTGTGATGGGGTTTAGGTGTGAGGTGGGGAATATGTGTGAGGTGGGGCTTAGGTGTGAGGTGGGGTGGGGTGGGTTTTGGTGTGAGGTGGTGTTTAGGTGTGGGATGGGTTCGGGTTTAGGTGTGAGGTGGGGTGGGGTGGGGTTTAGGTGTGGGGTGGGTTCGGGTTTAGGTGTGAGGTGGGTGGGGTTTAGGTGTGAGGTGAGGTGGGGTTTAGGGGTGAGGTGGGGTGCGGTTTAGGGGTGAGGTGGGGTTTATGTATGATGTGGGGTGGGATTTAGGTGTGAGGTAGGGTTTAGGTGTGGGTTGGGGTGGGGTTTAGCGGTGAGGTGGGGTTTAGGTGTGGGGTGGGTTGGGGTGTAGGTGTGAGGTGGGGTTTAGGTGTGGTGTGGGGTGGGGTTTAGGTGTGAGGTGGGGTTTAGGTGTGGGGTGGGGTGGGGTTTAGGTGTGGGGTGGGGTTTAGGTGTGGGGTGGGGTGGGGTTTAGGTGTGAGGTGGGGTTTAGGTGTGGGGTGGGGTGGGGTTTAGGTGTGAGGTGGGGTTTAGGTGTGGGGTGGGGTGGGATTCAGGTGTGGGGTGGGGTTTAGGTGTGAGGTGTGGTTTAGGTGTGGGGTAGGGTGGGGTTTAGGTGTGAGGTGGGGTTTAGGTGTGAGGTGGGGTTTAGGTGTGGGGTGGGGTGGGGTTTAGGTGTGAGGTGGGATTTAGGTGTGGGATGGGGTGGGGTTTAGCGGTGAGGTGGGATGAGATGCGGTTTAAGTATGAGGTGGGGTGGGGTGGGGTTTAGGTGTGAGGTGGTGTGGGGTGGGGTTTTGGTTTGAGCTGGGGTCCGGTGAGGTTTAGGTGTGAGGTCGGGTGGGGTGGGGTTTAGGTGTGATGTGGGTCAAGGGTCAGAGGCAGGGACTAGAGAGTATCCCGGTCGCTGTAGACCTTGCCAATAAGTACTCCGGCTTGAGTACTGTTGGGGGGGACAGCCTACCTGGGGGTAGCGACAGCGGCCGGGCCTCCGGTACAAAGACCGGCCCTGTTGCTCAGAAGGGTAGGGAAAAGAAGAGGAGGACAATATTAATAGGGGACTCTTTCGTTATGGGGTCAGATAGGCGATTCTGTTGACGCAGTCAGGCGACCCGGATGGTAGTTTGCCTCCCAGGTGCCAGGGTCTGGGATGTGTCTGAACGTGTCAAAGATATCCTGAAATGGGAGGGAGAGGAGCCTGAGGTCGTGCTACATATAGGTACCAATGACATAGGTAGAAAAAGAGATGAGGTCCTGAATGGAGAATTTAGGGAGTTAGGAGAGGTAAGGAGAAGGACCGCAAAAGTAACAATCTCAGGATTACTGCCTGTGCCACGCGACAGTGAGAGTAGGAATGAAGTTAGGTGGAGGATACATGCGTGGCTGAGGGACTGGTGCAGAGGGCAGGGATTCAAGTTTCTGGATCATTGGGACCTATTTTGGGAAAGATGTGATCTGTACAAAAAGGACGGTTTGCACTTGAACCCGAGGGGAACCAATATCCTGGAGGGTAGATTTGCAAAGGCTAATGGGGAGACTTTAAACTAGAACGGTTGGGTTTAGGGACTCAAATAGAGAAAGCTAGTAGACAGTGTGTGAGGCAGGAGGCAGAGAACGGAAGCACTCAGACCCAACATGTAGGGAAGAAAGAAGAAAAAGATAATAAACAGAGAATAAGAGGTGGTGGGTTTCTTAAAGGTGTATATTTTAATGCTAGGAGCATTGTAAGAAAGGTGGATGACCTTGGAGCCTGGATTGACACCTGGAAGTAAGCTGTTGTGGCGATTAGTGAAACATGGTTGCAGGATGGCTGTGATTGGGAACTAAATATTCCAGGATTTCGTTGCTTTA
Source organism: Amblyraja radiata (assembly GCF_010909765.2). Classification (NCBI taxonomy): domain Eukaryota; kingdom Metazoa; phylum Chordata; class Chondrichthyes; order Rajiformes; family Rajidae; genus Amblyraja; species Amblyraja radiata. Next base: position 20,113,748 of record NC_045991.1, read on the forward strand.
GGTGCGATAGAATTGGAGGGGCAAGAGGTCGAGGTGTTGCATTGCTTGTCAGGGAAGATATTACAGCAGTGCTTTGGCAGGATAGATTGGAGGGCTCGTCTAGGGAGGCTATTTGGGTGGAACTGAGAAATGGGAAAGGGGTAGCAACACTTATAGGGTGTATTATAGACCGCCAAATGGGGAGCGAGAATTGGAAGAGCAAATATGTAAGGAGATTGCAGATATTAGTAGTAAGCACAAGGTAATGATTGTGGGAGATTTCAACATTCCACACATAGACTGGGAAACACATTCTGTAAAAGGGCTGGATGGTTTGGAGTTTGTAAAATGTGTGCAGGATCGTTTTTTCAGCAATACATAGAGGCACCTACTAGAGAAGGGGCAGTGCTGGACCTCCTGTTAGGAAATGAGACAGGTCAGGTGGCGGAAGTATGTGTTGGTGAGCACTTCGGGTCCAGTGATCACAATACTATTAGTTTCAATATAATTATGGAGAAGGTCACAACTGGACCAAGGGTTGAGATTTTTGATTGGAGAAATGCTAACTTTAAAGCGATGCGAAAGGATTTAAAAGGAGTGAATTGGGACATTTTGTTTTATGCGAAGGGTGTAGAAGAGAAATGGAGGACATTTAAAAGTGACATTTTAAGAGTACAGAATCTTTATGTCCCTGTTCGGTTGAAAGGAAATGGTAATAATTGGAAAGAACCATGGTTTTCATGGGAAATTGGACACTTGGTTCGGAAAAAGAGAGAGATCTACAATAGTTATAGGCAGCATGGAGTGAATGAGGTGCTTGAGGAGTATAAAGAATGTAAAAAGAATCTTAAGAAAGAAATTAGTAAAGCTAAAAGAAGATATGAGGTTTTTATTTAGCAAGTAAGGTGAAAGTAAATCCAAAGGGTTTCTACAGCTATATTAATAGCAAAAGGATAACGAGGGTAAAATTGGTCCATTAGAGAGTCAGTGTGAACAGCTATCTGCAGACCCTAAAGAGATGGGGAGATATTGAACAATTTATGTTCTTCGGTATTCACCAAGGAGAAGGATATTGAATTATGTGAGGTAAGGGAAAAAGTAGAGTATCTATGGAAACTATGAGATTCAAAGAAGAGGAAGTACTGACACCTTTGAAAAAATATAAAAGTGGATAAGTCTCCAGGTCCTGACAGGATATTCCCTGGGACATTGAGGGAAGTTAGTGTAGTAATAGCAGGGGCTATGACAGAAATATTTCAAATGTCATTAGAAACGGGAATGGCGCCGAAGGATAGGCGTACTGCGCATGTTGTTCCATTGTTTAAAAAGGGTTCTAAAAGGAAACCTAGCAATTATAGACATGTTAGTTTGACGTCAATGGTGGGCAAATTAATGGAAATGACACTTAGAGATAATATATATAAGCATCTGGATAAACAGGGTATGATTAGGAACAGTCAACATGGATTTGTGCCTGGAAGGTCATGTTTGACTAATCTTCTTGAATTTTTTGAAGAGGTTACTAAGGAAATTGATGAGGTTAAGCGGTGGATGCTGTCTATATTGACTTCAGTAAGGCCTTTGACAAGGTTCCTCACGGAAGGTTGGTTAAGAAGGTTCAATTGTTCTCTCTCTCTCTCTCTCTCTCTCTCTCTCTCTCTCTCTCTCTCTCTCTCTCTCTCTCTCTCTCTCTCTCTCTCTCTCTCTCTCTCTCTCTCTCTCTCTCTCTCTCTCTCTCTCTCACTCTCTCTGAAATAATTTGAGTGAGAAGATAGAGGAAGGTGGAGAGAGAGAGAGAGGGGGATATTGGAGAGAAGAAATAGAGAGAGAGATTGGAAGGAGGACGAGTTGGAGAGATAAAGGGGGGAGAGAGAGGGGGGAGAGAGGGAGAGGGGCTGCAGAGAAGGGGGCGGGAGAGAGAGAGTTCTCCCTTCTGCCTCACCACCACTGTTGGCTGTCCTTTGTGAGGTGATTGGAGACCAAAACCAGTTACCCTTTAGATCTCGCTCTCCCTAACTCTCACTACCTCCCTCTCCCTCCCCTTGCCTCCTTCCTTAGAGAGGGGGGAGTGAGGGAAAGAAGGGGGAGAGGGCGGAGGGGAGAGAGGAGTGTGCCTTGCTTGGTGGAGAAGAGGGATGTGGGGACGCTGTAGGCAGGTGGTGACTCACGCTCACACTGGGAACCCCCCCTGTCATTGCGCAGTCTATCTGACTCCCTGCACCCCCCCCCCTTCTATGGAGCGAAGGAAATGCAACGTTTCGGGTCGAAACCCTTCTTTAGACCCGGCCCGAAACGTTGGCTATTTCCTTCGCTCGATAGATGCTGACTCACACCCGCTCCCGCTGAGTTTCTACAGCATTTTTGTCTACCTTCGATTTTCCAGCATCTACAGTTAATTCTTAGACGTTTTGAGTTGATGGCTCCATCTGCGGTTCCTTTCTGTTGGGGGGGGGGGGGAGTCCTGGCCTGTGGCGGCTCCTGATAAGCGATGTGTTCCCTCCGCGGGTGCTGCCTTGCCCGCTGAGTCCCTCCAGCACTCTGTGTTTTCTGGTTGGCTCTGAAGTTGAAGGTGGACCCCCCTGTGTCTACCTTCAACTCCCTGTCTGTGGTGGCTCAGCAGGACGGGCAGGGGCTCTGGGGAGAGGGTTGTGGTTCTGGTCGAGTCCCTTGTTCAGACAATCACAAGTACTCTCACCGATGTGAGTTCAGTTCAGTCTAAAGAAGGGTCTTCTCTCCAGAGCCACTGCGCGTAACCTCAATTGATCCCTTGTACGCGCTGACACAGGCGTGAGCTCCACCGCCCGCTGTGATGTTATCCATCACCTGCTGACCCACTCCGCTCTATGATCTTTGCTCTTGATCTGGTCCCCTCACTGTTGAGACGGAGAACTCTGCCAGAGGTGAGCGGGCCGGCAGAAGGCGTTGAGATGGCAGTCGGTTCCGCTATCCGGTGATGGAGGCCACTCGTAGCCACACGAGCTGCTTCCCTCCCCGGCCACAATACGGTGGCGCCCGGAGCGCCGCGGCAGCGGTGAGTGAGTGTTACTGGCATGAACCCGACCCTCTCCTTCTCAACGCTCCGTCCCTCCTCGCAACGTTACCCCTGGCTAGATTCCCAACACGCTGTGAAAGGAACTCTCCCCCGAATTGTCGTGTTACTCACGACACGTGACTCAATCATAATTATTTGTTTATATATTTAGACGAAAACAATTCCCAATTGGGCCCCGCACCTCCTAAGGCCGGCCCTGGGCCTCAACTACCTTCTGTGGCAGAGAATTCCACCGATTCACCGCTCTCTGTGTAAAAAATGATTTTCTCATCTCGGTCCTAAAAGATTTCCCCTTTATCTTTAAAAACATAGAAACATAGAAACATAGAAATTAGGTGCAGGAGTAGGCCATTCGGCCCTTCGAGCCTGCACCGCCATTCAATATGATCATGGCTGATCATCCAACTCAGTATCCCATCACTGCCTTCTCTCCATACCCTCTGATCCCCTTAGCCACAAGGGCCACATCTAACTCCCTCTTAAATATAGCCAATGAACTGGCGTCGACTACCCTCTGTGGCAGAGAGTTCTAGAGATTCACCACTCTCTGTGTGAAAAAAGTTCTTCTCATCTCGGTTTTAAAGGATTTCCCCCTTATCCTTAAACTGTGACCCCTTGTCCTGGACTTCTCCAACATTGGGAATAATCTTCCTGCCTGTCCAACCCCTTATGAATTTTGTAAGTTTCTATCAGATTTCCTTCTATCTACCGTCATTTCTCTTCACTTTTGGAATTGTGAAGTAGGCTAAATGTCTCTCACGCTTATCCCGATTTCCAGAATTATTTACAGCGCAAAGTTTGACCATTTCAGCGGGTTTTAACGGGCCCGCTACGCTGGCAACAATGGTAAGTGCTTACCTGCAGTTCATCGCGTGTAATCCATTTGGAGTAGCGTAGCAACAGTACGGGTCATGGGTCGTGACCCGACTGCCGTGAAACCTCCCTATACTTGGTAAAAGTGTAAATTGTCCACAGTGTGTGTGTGTGTGTGCGTGTGTGTGTGTGTGTGTGTGTGTGTGTGTGTGTGTGTGTGTGTGTGTGTGTGTGTGTGTGTGTGTGTGTGTGTGTGTGTGTGTGTGTGTGTGTGTGTGTGTGTGTGTGTGTGTGTGTGTGTGTGTGTGTGTGTGTGTGTGTGTGTAGGCTTATGTTAGTGTGCGAGGATGGCTGGTCGGTGCGTACTCAGTGTGGACCGCAGCGTCCATTCTAAACGAAATCAATTAAGATTTTTTAGATTAAAAAGGTAGACATCTCCAACAGGGCCGTTGTGTTGCCATGACGACGGCGCCATCATAGCTAGAGGGGGAAGGGGGATAAGGGAGGGAGGGGTTAGAAGGAGACAAGGGAAGGGAGAAGGGGAAGGGGGTAAGGGGGAAGGTGATGCTGGTGATGAAGGAATAGTGGGAAGATTACGATAGAGTGAGGGGGTTAAGAGTCAGTAGGATGATGGTGGTGAGGGCCTGGTCAATGGTTCGTTATTATCATCTGTACCATTGTTCAGTGAAATTCTTTGTTTGGATGCGGTTCAGCAGAATATTGCAAAGCAGAATCCTACAGTAGTAGGCCCCTTTCGGTCATGACTGACCATGGGCGATGCATCATAGTTTGCAAGTGATGTGTGGTCGGATGCAAGCCTGGGCGATGTCATATGGACGACAGGCTGTTGTCCATGCAGCACGTCACCCCTCTCCACGTCGCTGATCGATCCAAAGGAACAGCAGGGCCGTTACGGTTTGGCACCAACGCCGTCGCTAGAGCTGCCAGAGCGAGGTTGTAGACAACGACGAACTGCCTTAGGGGCTCCGATTCCGGATTTTTCTTGAGGGGCCTCAGCTTAAGGATAGAGGGGAAATCCTTTAGGACCGACATGAGAAAAAACGTTTTTCACACAGAGAATGGTGATTTTACTTCGGAGTCACGTGAGTGACAACGTGAAGTCCCCCGCCAGGACGCATGCGTGTATATCGCTACACGCATTGCAACGAGTCACAGCAGGGGGGACGACGTTCCCCTTAGCGGCAGAATTAAAAGCCGGGAACAGCAGGTAAGGAGACTCTGCGTTCTTCCCACTTATTTTTCAGGTGGAAAGATGGACAGATCCACGAGAAGGAAGGCTGCGAAAAAGCTGGCGGGGGAGAACCGCGGAGTTGCGGGCAGCCAGCAGCAACAGCAGCAGCCGACGGCACGCCAATCTCCCGAAATGGGAACAGCTGTGCCCGACTTCGCTCCCGCACCGGCCAAATCTACACCTCGGCCGGGCTGGAAAGCGAAGCAAAAAACGGACCGAATGGCAGACACCGATGAGTCTGACTTTGAGCAGCTGCGAGTGGCCAGTGCCCGTGAGCACCGGGGCCGGTTGGAGCGGCTGGGGAACAGGAGCAGCCGCGAGTGGCCAGTGCCCGTGAGCACCGGGGCCGGTTGGAGCGGCTGCAGGATGAGGAGCAGCCGCGAGTGGCCAGTGCCCGTGAGCACCGGGGCCGGTTGGAGCGGCTGCAGGATCAGGAGTAGCCGCGAGTGGCCTATGCCCGAGAGCACCGGGGCCGGTTGGAGCGGCTGCTGGATCAGGAGTAGCCGCGAGTGGCCTATGCCCCAGAGCATAAGAGCCAGTTGGAGCGGCTGCTGGAGGGAATACTCCAAAGTGGAAGACTCCGGGGGATGGAGGCTAGCCACAGTGGGCAGTTAATAAGCCCCACAGCAGTACCTCTTGTGGGGCTGCACAGTGTTTCTCCCTCATCAGAGGGGAGCACGGAGGATCAATTATGGGCGGACCCTGAAGAGGGGAGTGATCAACATACCCCCAGTATGCCTGGGGTGAAAGAAAATATGTTGGATATGGTGTCCCAGTTTATCCAAGCAGACCAAACTGGACAAGACCTGGAGCCGAAAATAGCAGCAAGCATTGACATCATGTCTTTTAACCAACTACAGGGACAGGCATTATCGGACAACATGGCACGACACTAACCACCAGGGAACTGCAAGTCGCTAAATGTTCCCAGTGTAAACCAGTCCATCTGGAAACAACGTCGGGGCATCAATTAGAACCAGGGACTTAAAAATACAGAAAGTCCTAATAGGCTTAAGAGCAGGAATTACGGCTTTTGCCCGTACATTGAATGAGCAAAACATGACCCTAGACCACCAAGATGCACTGGCTTTACTCTGCAACTCACAATACGAGTTAAACAATATTAGGAAAAGTGCTATCCAACCGGCTTTAGACCCCAAATTTGCAGGCCTCTGCAAACCTGGAACCTCCAAACCATCAATACTACTATTTGGAGGGGACTTATCAAAACAAGTCAAAGAACTTGACGAAGAGGCGAAAACCCTGGGGCTCATAAAAGCAGCATCCAAAAGCTACTACGGCCAAAAACATCACCCCTACGCACCCACCAGTCGGCCAAGACAAACTGGAGAAGGCGCAAAAACCAGGAACACCCAACATCGGTCTTTTTTAGGCCATGGCCCAGACCGACCTTCCTGGAAAATGGGAAAGCCCTCAACACCATCCCAACTACAGACCCAGACAACGTCCACGGAGGATGCCGAAGAAATAACACACCTACCACTGGTAACCATGGAGGTAGGTGAGTCTGGTTCCTTAAGAATTAAAGGGAGCATGGAAGTTGGTGGGAGATTACGATATTATTTAGATGCATGGAATAAGTTAACTACCGACACTTATATTCTAAGCAGTATCCAGGGTTATACCATAGAATTTATACAAAAACATAACCCTCCTGTTCAGCATGTACCGAACCGAATGTTCGTGCTCACAGGCATAGAAAAATCTAAAGCACATGCTGAACTACAGCGGCTTTATAAAAAAGGAGTAATTGAGAAAACCCAACACGAATCACAGGAATTCGTGTCCAACATCTTTATAAAAAACAAGAAAGATGGTGGTTGCCGCATCATCATCGATTTGACAACTTTAAATACCTTTGTACAATATATTCATTTCAAGATGGAAACCTTTGTTACTGCTAAACAATTGATTTCCGAAGGCTACTACATGGCAAGCATCGATTACAAAGATGCTTACTATACAGTACCCATAAGAGGTGACCACATATGTTATTTAAAATTCAACTGGATGGGTCAGCACAGGCAGTAAAAGGCACTGCCTAATGGTCTAACATCAGCCCCCAGGCTGTTCACAAAAATTTTGAAACCAGCCCTAGCGTTACTGCGGAAACAAAAACACATGGTAATGGCATATCTAGATGACATACTTATAGTTGGCAAAACTTTGGAATTGGCCAAACAAGCGGTAACAGCCACAAAACAACTGTTTGAAAAACTGGGGTTGATCATCCATCCAGTTAAATCTAAATTAACGCCTTCAACAAAAATGGATTATCTGGGGTTCTCCATTAACTCAGTTCTCATGTCAGTGACTTTGCCGAAAGAAAAGGTTACAGTCTTAATAGAGGCTTGCAGCGAAATCATTGACATCACCAAACCATCCATTAGACTGGTAGCTAGAATAATTGGGAAGATAGTGGCTGCATTTCCAGCCACACAATTAGGACCTTTACACTATCGAAATTTACAGTAAGCAAAAATAAGAGCACTCAACATTAATGGTGGCCATTTTGACAGACTAATGAAGCTACCAACAGAGGCCATAATGGAACTAAAATGGTGGGAACATAACATCAGGTATTGTTCCAATCCAATAATTATCAGCAACCCGTCTATGGTACTACAAACTGATGCCAGTGCACTTGGTTAGGGTGCTACCAATTCCATCTCCAGCTGTGGAGGGAGATGGAATGCACAGGAGGCATCATTATTACAAACACTGGGCATAAACTACCTGGAAATGTTAAGTGCATTCCATGGCCTTAAGTCATATTGTTCTGGGTTAAATCACCAGCATGTTAGACTATAAATTGACAACACCACCGTGGTAGCATATATCAACCATATGGGTGGAAACAAATCGACATCATGTGACAATCTGGCCAACACAATTTGGCAATGGTGTATCCAGAGAGATATTTGGATATCAGCTACCTACTTACCAGGTAAATTAAATTTAGTGGCAGACCCCAGGTCACGCAAGTTCAATGAAAACACTGAAGGGATGTTGGATAAAAATGTATTTGCTGAAATTACAGCACGGTATGGAACACCAGATATCGATCTTTTCGCATCCAGGCTCAATCACCAGTTATCAAATTATGTTTCATGGGAACCGGACCCTGGGGCAGCAGCAACAGATGCATTTTCGCTGCATTGGGGGAAATTGTTTATTTATGCATTCCCTCCTTTCTGCCTCATCAGTCGGGTATTAAGGAAAATACAGCAAGACTCTGCGTCTGGTATTTTGATAGTACCCGATTGGCCTACTCAACCATGGTTCCCGGTGATACTAGACATGGTATTAGAACCATGCATCACCATCCATCATAGACCTAATTTACTGGTCCATCCAGTAACTAAGGAAAGTCACCCATGTCATAATTACACAACCCTATTAATTTGTAGAGTTTGAAAGCACCTCTACCACACCTGGGACTGACGGACCGAACAGTGGATATGATTGCATCGGCCCACAGACAGCCCACCAAAAAACAGTACTTGGTGTACATCAAGGAATGGGGAAAGTACTGTCACAACAATAACCTCAACCACAGATCAATCAACATCCCGTCTGTTCTGGAATTTCTGGCTAGCCTCCATTACGATGAGGGGCTCAGCTATACTGCCATCAACTGCGCCAGAAGTGCTCTGTCAACATACTTGTGGCAAGGAACAGCGCGGCATTCTGTAGGGACACACCCCCTGGTAACCAAACTCATGAGAGGCATTTTCAATACTAATACTCCAAGAACCAGGTACACCCAAATTTGTGATGTGAGCATTTTACTGACCATGTTAAGAAACTGGTCTCCACCTACAGCTCTGTCCCTACATAAACTAACAATGAAAACGGTCATGCTGATGGCCTTGGTCACGGCACAAAGCGTCCAGTCGCTACAAAAACTAAGGCTGGACAACTTGACTATTTCATCTGGGAATTTGATTTTTCATATCCATGAATTAGTCAAACAGAACAGACAGGGGTCAGCGGGGCTAAAAATAGATTTCAGGGACTACCCGACAGATGATCGGCTCTGTATTGTAACTCACTTACTATTATATATGGAATATACAAGGATCATCAGAGGCAAAGAAATGGCACTTTTAATCAGCTACAAACAGCCACACAAAAAAGTGACAGCCCAGACCATCTCAAGATGGCTAAACAGGTCCTAATAAAGGCTGGAGTAGACACTAACATTTTTAAATCTCACTCCACCAGTGCTGCAGCTACATAAGCAGCAATGCAGATGGATGTTCCAATGGACCAAATCCTCAAGACAGCAGGATGGTCAACGGAGAGAACTTTCCAACGATTTTACAATAAACCAGTCATTGAACCTGGAACATTTGCAGAAACACTTTTAAGTTCTGTAATATGATTTTACCCCATAAATAGGGGCTATGATTTGGAGTTAATAAATTTTCGTTGTTTCAATATCGTATTGATATCTAATAATGTTAACACTATTCTCCCCATAATCAAGGCAGATGTGATGCATGGACTCGTTTCCACGGTATGAAATCACAGAGCTTTAAAATTTTCACGTAGTCACTCACGTGACTCCGAAGTAAAATAGTAAGATTAAACGAGAACTTACCAGTTTGAAGTTTGATCGTTATTTTATGAGGAGTAACGTTGAGGGAATACGTGCCCTCTGCTCCCACCCTTGATCATATGCTCAACTGGTATCTCTTCTCTAATCTTACTATGTTTAGTCATTACAGTTATCTGTGATTTCACACCGCTGCTTTGAAGAAAGACGCATGCGTCCTGGCGGGGACCTTCACGTAATCCCTCAACGTTACTCCTCATAAAATAACGATCAAACTTCGAACTGGTAAATTCTCGTTTAATCTTACTAATCTCTAGTACTCTCTGCCACAGAAGGTAGTTGAGGCCAGTTCATTAGCTATATTTAAGAGGGAGTTATATGTGGAACTTGTGGCTGAAGGGATCAGAGGGTATGGAGAGAAGGCAATGCGGGATACTGGGTTGGATGATCAGCCATGATCATATTGAATGGCGGTGCAGGCTCGAAGGGCCGAATGGCCTACTCCTGCATCTATTTTATATGTTTCTATGTCATATTAATGGTGGAGCAGCAAGATGGATTCAACAGTGGCTGAATGGGAGATGCCAGAGAGTAATGGTGGATGGCTGTTTGTCAGGTTGGAGGCCGGTGACTAGTGGGGTGCCTCAGGGATCTGTGTTGGGTCCGCTGTTGTTTGTCATATACATCAATGAACTGGATGATGGTGTGGTAAATTGGATTAGTAAGTATGCATATGATACTAAGATAGATGGTTTTGTGGATAATGAAGTAGATTTTCAATGCCTACAGAGAGATTTGGTCCATTTAGAAGAGTGGGCTGAAAGATGGCAGGTGGAGCTTAATGCTGATAAGTGTGAGATGCTACATCGTGGCAGGATAAATCAAAATAGGACGACATGGTAAATGGTAGCGAATTAAGGAATGCAGTTGAACAGATGGATCTAGGAATAACAATGCATAGTACCCTGAAGGTGGAATCTCACGTCGATAGTGTGGTAAAGAAAGCCTTTGTTGTGCTGGCCTTTATAAATCAGAGCATTGAGTATAGAAGTTGGGATGTAATGTTAACATTGTACAAGGCATTGGTGAGGCCAATTCTGGAGTATGGTGTACAATTTTGGTCGCCAAATTATAAGAAAGATGTAAACAAAATAAAGAGAGTACAGAGGAGATTTACTAGAATGTTGCCTGGGTTTCAGCAACTAAGTTACAGAGAAAGGTTGAACAAGTTAGGTCTTTATTCTTTGGAGCGCAGAAGGTTTAGGGGGGGGACTTGACAGAGGTCTTTAACATGATGAGAGGGATAGACAGAGTTGACGTGGATAAGCTTTTTCCATTGAGAGTATGGAAGATTCAAACAAGAGGACATGATTTGAGAATTAAGGGACAGAAATTTAGAGGTAACATGAGGGGGAACTTCTTTACTCAGAAAGTGGTATTTGTGTGGAATAACCTTCCAGTGGGAGTGGTGGAGGCAGGGTCGATTTTATCATGTAAAATTAAATTGGATAGGTATATAGACGGGAAAGTAATTGAGGTTTATGGGCTGAGTGCAGGTAGATGGGACTAGGGGAGAATAAGTGTTCGGCACAGACTAGAAGGGACGAGATGGCCTGTTTCTGTGCTGTAACTGTTATCTGGTTATATCGTTGTAAGATAATATTGCGTCTCATCGTACTCGTTCTCACCCAGCAAACAAATATTGAATTGAATTGAATCCTTTATTTGTCATTCAGACCTTTCGGTCTGAACGAAATGCTGTTGCCTGCAGCCATACATGTAATAATAACAAAACACAATAAACACAAATTAACATCCACCACAGTGAGTTCACCAAACACCTCCTCACTGTGATGGAGGCAAAAGTCTTAGAGTTACTGTCTCTTCCCTCCTCTTCTCCCTCTGCGCCGAGGCGATACCCCACCGGGCGATGGCATCAGTCCCACGGTTCAAGCTCCGCGGCCCGGGGGGTGGTCGAAGCTGCCCGCAGCTGTTACAACGGGTGCTCCGGAAAACAGGCACCAGCCTGTGACCTGCGAGCTCCCGACATTGTCCTCCATTGGCCCGCGGCCGAGCCCCGGATCCAGGTCGCCGCCGCCAGAACGCCGCCTCAGCCGCCGTAGCACCGTCTCCGCTCCGCACCGGGCCGCCCACAAGGCAGCGTCTCAGCCCCGCACCGGGCTGCTCACACGGGAGCACCTTCCAGCCGGGAGCCGGTCCGCCCACACGGCAGCGTCTCAGCCCCGCACCGGGCTGCTCACACGGGAGCGCCTTCCAGCCGGTAGCCGTGCCGCTCACACAGGAGTGTCTCAGCCCCGCACCGTTCGCCCTCACCGGAGCGCCGAGTCGTGCCGCTACCCGGACGTCGCCACAGCTCGAAGACGGCCAGCCTCGCGTTGGTGAGTCCTGGCTGGCTCTACCTCCGGACCCTCAAGGTCGGTCGCAGGTTGGAGGCCGCCAGCTCCGCCATTAGGCCTCAGCGCAGACGGGGGAAGAGAAGGGGATACGACAAAAAGTCGCATTCCCCCGAAGGGAGAGACAGAAAGCTCTGTTTCACCCTCCCCCCACACACATAACACCACCTAATAACCAAAAAAATTACTAAACTAGACAAAAAAAACCGACATAAAAAGTAAAAACAGACAGACTGCAGGCGAGCCGCAGCTGTATCACAGCGCCGCCACTTCCGGAGTTTATAAGGTGCTGGTTAGACCAGCGGAATATTGCGAGCACTTTTTGGCCCCATATCTGAGGAAGGATGTGCTGGCATTGGAGATGGTCCATATGTTTATATCAATGATCCCGTGGATGATTAGGGATGAGGAGTGTGTGACGGCACTGGGATGTAGTTACTGGTGATTAAAACTACTAGGGGGGATCTCATTAAATCCAACCAAAGGCCCAGACAGGCTACAAGTGGGAAGATGTGTCCAGTCGAAGGGGAGGCTAGGAACAGAGGGCACATCCTGAGAATAAAAGGATGTATCTCTAGCATGGAATTGAGGAGAATTTCTCTAGTTAGAGGATGGTGAAACTGTGGAATTCATTGGCACAGACGGTGGTGGAGGCACTTGGGTATTTTTAAAACAGAGTTTGATAGCTTCTTGATTAGTAATGTTGCAGGGGAATGGCGATGAGAGGGGGGAAATGCCATGATGGTGGAGCAAGGCCGTTGGGCTAAATGGCCTAATTTTGCTCCTATGTCTTAGTCTTTTAATTGTGTGTTTGGGGTTGGACGTTCCTCCTGTAGACACTGATGATGTTTCTAGTCTTGGTGACACCTCCCACCTCCCCAGCCTTTTCCCTTTTCCCTGCACTCCTCAATTCTCTGCCTGATCCGTAGTTTGACACCACTTGGGCACCCAAGGATGCCACAACTGGATACCCTGGTCCCAGTTAGACCAACGCCCCAGCAGGGTCTGTCACCTCAGGAATTAGCACTGGGATCATTGATGGGAACGCGGATCCCCATGGTCAGTCCTGAAGCTGGTCCCCACTTGGATTGCGGGCAGTGTCAGAGGTTGTGGAGGGATAGTCAGTGGAAGAGACAGTCAGCAAGTGGTTGAGGTTTCTATAGACCTTGAAGTCCTCCATTCTACCATTTCCTGTCACATGCTGGTGATGTATTTTGGTGATTCCACTCTCACTCTCCCGTCTTTTCACTTGTTCCAAGAGTGACGGAGGTGAGGGACACAAAGAGTCAACATCCGGAGAGCCCAGCGGGACATCGTCCACAGCCCCAGAGGAAGAGACGTGTCCAGGTATCAGGTCTGACCACCCCGTGTGGACGTCAGTCAGAGACGTGTTCAGGTATCAGTCTCTGACTGACGACCACACGGGGTGACACTGACTCTGAATGACGACCAAACAGGGTGACAATTGGCACTGGCTCTGACTGGGTCATCAGTCAGTGCCCAAAGTCACCCCATGTGGTGGTCATTCAGAGTCAGTGACCAGTGTCACCCCATGTGGTGGTCATTCAGAGTCAGTGCCCAATGTCACCCCGTGTGGTGGTCATTCAGAGTCAGTGTCACCCTGTGTGGTCACCTGTCAGAGTTGGTGCCCAGTGAGTACCGTGGGCCGTGTCTGTTCAGACTGGGTATCGCTGTCCTTGTGTTGTCTGGGTTCCTGCCCTTGTCTCCACCATCATCGCTCTGTCACGGACTGGGTCCCGCGGGCCTTGTCTGCTCACATAGCCGAGTGATGGATGCTCTACCACGTCCAGCCCCCTGGCTGCTGACAGAGGAGGAGTGCGAGAGGTAGATCAGCCCCCACAACCACCCCGCTCACACAGCCCCATTCCCCTCGCCCACACCCCCTGCCCACACCAACACCACACTACCCCAATCCCCCACATCACCCCAACCCCCCACCCCAGACCACACCCCCAAATCCCTCCTCGCACCCCACACCACCCACAACCTCCACCACCACCCATCACACCACCACCCGCCCCTCCCTCCGCCCCCTGCCCCTCACCCCGCCCCTGTCTCCATCCCCCACACCACCCCTGCCTCGCCCCACGACACCACACCGACCCCACCCCACCCCCCATGCCCTACACCACCTCACCCCCCACACCACACTCACCACCCCACCCCCGCAGACCACCCCCACAAGACCACCGCCTCCCCCCGCACCACTCTATACCCCCACCTCCTCCAAACCACCCCACCCCACCCCTACACACACCACCAACATAACCGCACCACCCCAACCCCTCCCAAACAACACACCACCACACCACCTACCCCCACAAGCCCCTTCCGACACCCATTGGAGAATAAATCCCGGAGGCGGGGCTGGGTCCACAACTGCTGATTGAGTCCGCAAGAGTGTAATTGGGGAAAGTCGCTGTGTGGAATCGGGAAAGCCGCTGTGTGGAGTTGGGAGGTGCTGTATGGTGCTGCTGCCCGTGGCCGCTGAGTGGAGTCCCCCCCCCCCACACCGCCCATTCCCCATTTCCTCCCCCACCCTCCTCCCCACACCACACCCCTCACACCACTCACACCACCCCAACCCCCCCACACCATCCCAACCCCCACACCACCCTAACCCGCCCCCCACCCCAGCCCCCACACCACCCCAACCCCCACACTCCCACACCACCTTAACTCCCCCACCCCAGCGCCAACACCACCCCAACCCCCCACCACACCAACCCCCACCCACCCCCCCCCCACCCCCCCCCCACCCCACCCACCCCCCCACCCCCCCCCCCCCCCCCCCCCCCCCCCCCAAACCCCACCCCCCCACCACCCCACCCCACCCCCCCCCACCCCCCCCCCCCCCCCCCCCCCCCCCCCCCAACACCCCCCACCCCCCCACACCCCCCCCCCCCCCCCCCCACCCCACCCCCCCACCCCCCCCACCCCCCCACCCCCCCCCCCCCCCACCCCCCCCCCCCCCCCCCCCACCCCCCCCCCACCCCCCCCCCCCCCCCCACCCCCACCCCCACCCCCCACACCCCCCCCCCCCACCCCCCCCCCCCCCCCCCCCCCCCCCCCCCCCCCCCCCCCCCACCCCCCCCCCACCACCCCCCCCCCCACCCCCCCCCCCCCACCCCCCCCCCCCCCCACCCCCCCCCCACCCCCACCCCCCCCCCCCCCACCCCCCCCCCCCCCCCCCCCCCCCCCCACCCCCCCACCCCCCCCCCCCCACCCCCCCCCCACCCCCCCCACCCCCCCCCCCCCCCCACCCCCCCCCACCCCCCCCCCCCACCCCCCCACCCCCCCCCCCCACCCCCCCCCCCCACCCCCCCCCCCCACCCCCCCCCCCCCCCACCACCCCCCCCCCACCCCCACCCCCCCCCCCACCCCCCCCCCACCCCCCCCCCCCCCACCCCCCCCCCCCCCACCCACCCCCCACCCCCCCCCACCCCCCCCCCCCCACCCCCCCCCCCCACCCCCCACCCCCCCCCCCCCCACTCCCCCCCCCCCCCCCACCCCCCCCCCCCCCCCCCCCACCCCCCCCCCCCCCCCCCCCCCCCCACCCCCCCCACCCCCCCCCACCCCCACCCCCCCCACCCCCCCCCCCCCCCCTACCCCCCCCCCCCCCACCACCCCACCAACCACACCACCCAACCCACACACCACCCCAACCCCCAACACAACCCCCAACCCCCACACCAGCCACCCCCACCCCGCAACAAAACCCACACCACTGCACCCCAACACCACCCTAACCCCCACACTCCCACACCAACCTAACCCCCCCACCCCAACCCCCACACCACCCCAACCCCCACACCACCCCAACCCCCACACCACCCCAACCGCCAACCCCCACACCACCCCAACCCCCACAACACCCCAACACCCACACTCCCACACCAACCTAACCACACCACCCCAACCCCCACACCACCCTAACCACCCCACCCCAACCCCCACACCACGCTAATCCCCCCCCCCATACCACTGCACCCCAACACACTAACCCACCCTGGGATGTCAGGACTTTCATATGAAGAAAGACTAGATAGACTCGGCTTGTATTCGCTAGAATTTTGAAGATTGAGGGGGGGGTTTATAGAAACTTACAAAATTCTTAAGGGATTGGGCAGGCTAGATGCAGGAAGATTGTTCCCGATTGTTCCCACAGCTTAAGGATAGAGGGGAAATCCTTTAAAACCTTGATGAGAAAAACATTTTTCACGCAGAGAGTGATGAATCTCTGGAACTGTCTGCCACAGAAGGTAGTTGAGGCCACAGTTCATTGGCTATATTTGAGAGGGAGTTAGATGTGGCCCTTGTGGCTAAAGCCTATAAGCCCCTTCTGATCAGAGAGAAACCCACTGTGAAGCAGGTTAGAGTCTGGTCTGAGGGAGCTACAGAAGCACTCCAGGACTGCTTTGAGTGCACGGACTGGGACATGTTCAGGACAGCAGCCACTCATAACGAAAACATCAATGTGGATGAGTATGCCATGTTAGTGTCGGGCTACATACAGAAGTGCATGGAGGACGTCACTGTCATCAGGAACATCACAACCCGGGCCAACCACAAACCTTGGATTACTGCAGAGGTGCGTGCCATGCTGAAAGCACGAAATGCGGCTTTTAAATCTGGTGATTTGGGAGCTCTGAGAACAGCGAGAGCCAACCTCAACCGCGAAATTAAGAAAGCAAAGCGCGCCCACGGACAGAAAATCCAGGGTTTCTTCCAGGATGATACCAACACCAGGAACATGTGGGAAGGCATCCGGGCCATAACAAACTACAAGGCACCTCAGATGTCTTGTAAGGATGACACAGACTTTCTAAATGAACTAAATAATCATTTCGGCAGGTTTGAGGCACTGAACACTACTACAATGAGGAAATTAGAGCCTCAACCAGGAGAACAGACACTGTCCTTTGAAACTGCTGAAGTCCGCAAAATCCTGGAGGGTATTGACCCGCGAAAGGCAGCCGGGCCGGATAACATACCGGGGCGTCTGCTTAGGAGATGTGCCGACCAGCTGGCTCTGGTTCTGACAGACATTTTTAACATCTCCCTGAACCAGGCCATTGTTCCATCATGTTTCAAGACAGCCACCATCATACCAGTTCCCAAAAAGTCTACAATAACCTGCCTGAATGATTACCGCCCCGTAGCACTCACACCAATAATAATGAAGTGCTTTGAGAGGCTTATTAAGCAGCACATGGTCTCTAAACTCCCCTCCAGTTTTGACCCGTTCCAGTTTGCTTATCGCCCGAACCGCTCCACAGAGGATGCTATTTCCTCTGTAGTCCACCTGAGCCTACAACACCTGGAGGAGAGGAACACCCACGTGCGGATGCTGTTTGTTGATTTCAGCTCAGCATTTAACACGATAATCCCCCAGCATCTGGTGAGCAAACTGGCACCCCTAGGTTTCAATACCATACTATGCAACTGGATCCTGGATTTCCTTTCTGAAAGACCCCAGTCTGTGCGGGTGGGGAAGAACACCTCCTCGGTCATCACACTGAGCACCGGATCCCCTCAGGGCTGTGTCCTGAGTCCGCTGCTCTTCACATTAATGACACATGACTGTGTCGCCAGGTCCACTACTAACCATATCATCAAATACGCGGATGACACAACAGTAGTGGGCCTCATCCGCAATAACGACGACCAGGCATATAGAGAGGAGGTGGAACAGCTGGTGAGCTGGTGCAGCAGGAACAACCTTCTCCTAAATGTGAACAAAACCAAGGAGATTGTCGTCGATTTCAGAAGGAAAATTCAGCCCAGTCACACTCCACTTTGCATCAACAACTCAGCAGTGGAGCAGGTGAAAAGATCAAGTTCCTGGGGGTGCATATAACGGACACCTTAAACTGGTCCACAAACATTACATCTCTGGCAAAACGGGCACAGCAGCGGTTGTACTTCCTCCGCAGGTTGAGAAGTTTACACCTCCACCCTCCCATCCTCGCCACCTTCTACAGAAGCACAATTGAGTCGGTCATGACCAGCTGCATCTCTACGTGGTGCGGCAGCTGTACAGCTGCGGACTGGAAGTGCCTTCAGAGAGTGGTGAGGACAGCGGAAAAAATCATTGGGACTTCTCTTCCTTCAATCATGGACATGGGGTACAAGCGCTGTCTGATTAGAGCTAAGGGCATTACCAGTGCCCCCACACACCCACAATTCGGACTGTTTATACTGCTTAACTCTGGGAGGAGGTACCGCAGCATGAAGAGCGGGACAACCAGGTTCTGCAACAGCTTCATCCCCCAGGCCATAAGATTACTGAACAATCAACAAAACCGAGGCTAGAACTTTTAAAATATCGACACTTTTTAAAAACGTTTTATATATATTTATTTTACAGAACCATGCACATGAGGCATTTTTATGGACGCACCTAGCACTTTTACTTTTACTATTTACCTGATTGGAGAGTCAAATGCAACGAAATTTCGTTCAAGGTGCACTGTGTCTAGGTGTATATCTGAATGACAATAACGTTTTCATTCATTCATTAGACGCATAGCAACACAGACAACAGGTGCAGGAGCAGAGGCCATTCTGTCCTTCGAGCATGCACCATTCGCCATTCAACATGATCATGGCTGATCATCCAACTCAGTATCCTGTACCTGCCTTCTCTCCATACCCCCTGATGCCTTTAGCCACAAGGGCCACAGCTAACTCCCTCTTAAATATAGCCAACTAATTGGCCTCAACTACCTTCTGTGGCAGAGAATTCCACAGGTTCAACACTCTGTGTGAAAAATGTTTTTCTCATCTCGGTCCTAAAATACTTCCCTCTTATCCTTAAACTGCGACCCCTTGTTCCAGGACTTCCGCAACATCGGGAATAATCTTCCTGTCCAACACCTTAAGAATTATGTAAGTTTCTAAAAGATCCCCCC
Organism: Amblyraja radiata; assembly: GCF_010909765.2. Taxonomy (NCBI): domain Eukaryota; kingdom Metazoa; phylum Chordata; class Chondrichthyes; order Rajiformes; family Rajidae; genus Amblyraja; species Amblyraja radiata. The sequence continues at coordinate 20,132,775 of NC_045991.1, forward strand.
TCAATTTTCTAAATTCTAGCGAGTACAAGCCGTGTGACCCCACCACTCGCCACATCTTCCCATCTCCCACCATATCTGCCTTCGGCAAAGACCGCTCCCTCCATAACTCCCTTGTCAATTCATCCCTTCCCTCTCGTACCACCCCCTCCCCGGGTACTTTCCCTTTGCCGCAAGAGATGCAACACTTGTCCCTTTACCTCCCCCCTCGACTCCGTTCAAGGACCCAAGCAGTCATTCCAGGTGTGACAGAGGTTCGCCTGCATCTCCTCCAACCTCATCTATTGCATCCGCTGCTCTAGATGTCAGCAGATCTATATCGGTGAGACCAAGCGGAGGTTGGGCGATCGTTTAACCGAACACCTCCGCTCGGTCCGCAATAACCTACCTGACCTCCCGGTGGCTCAGCACTTCAACACCCCCTCCCACTCCGTCTCCGAACTCTCTGTCCTGGGTCTCCACCATGGCCTCAGCGAGCAACACCGGAAATTGGAGGAAAAGCACCTTATATTCTGCTTGGGAAGTCTGCATCCTGGGGGCATGAACATCGAATTCTCCCAATTTTGTTAGTCCTTGCTGTCTCCTCCCCTTCCGCAATCCCCCTGCTGTCTCCTCTCATACCCCAGCCTTCCAGCTCCTCCTCCTTTTCCCTTATTTGTCCCCGCCCCCAATCAGTCTGAAGAAGGGTTTCGGCCCGAAACGTTGCCTATTTCCTTCGCTCCATAGATGCTGCTGCACCCGCGGAGTTTCTCCAGCATTTTTGTGTACCTACGATTTTCCAGCAACTGCAGTTCCTCCTAAACAGGTTCTACTGCAGCCTTAGAGGATTTGAGTGTAGGAGCATAATGAAGAAAGACTGGCTAGACTCGGCTTTTACTCGCTAGAATGTAGAAGATTGAGGGGGATCTTATAGCCACTTACAAAATTCATAAGGGGTTGGACAGGGTAGATGCAGGAAGATTGTTCCCGATGTTGGGAACTCTCCTCCCCACGCTCTCCCCCCACACTATCCCTCCCCCCACGCTCTCCCCCCCCCCCCACACACTCTCCCCCCCACGCTCTCCCTCCCCCCACACTCTCCCACCCACACTCTCCCCCCCAAACTCTCCCTCCCACACACTCCTCTTCACCCCACACACTCCCCTTCCCCCCACACATTCCACTTTCCCCCACACACTCCCACAATGACGGAGATAGGGAGGGA